>NC_091178.1:41962674-42105410 GCF_040958095.1 Procambarus clarkii | reverse complement strand
AATACCCTCCTCTTCAACACAACCTTCCTCTTCCTCCTTCACAACACTACCCTCGTCCTCCTCTTCCTCCTCCACAACACTACCCTCCTCTTCCTCCTCTACAACACTACCGTCCTCTTCCTCCTCCACAACACTACCCTCCTCTTCCTCCTCTACAGCACTACCCTCCTCTTCCTCCTCCACAGCACTACCCTCCTCTTCCTCCTCCACAACACTACCCTCCTCTTCCTCCTCCACAACACTACCCTCCTCTTACTTCTCCACAACACTACCCTTCTCTTCCTCCTCCACAAAACTACCCTCCTCTTCCTCCTCCACAACACTACCCTCCTCTTCCTCCTCCACAACACTACCCTTCTCCTTTTGCTCCACAACACAACCCTCATCTTCCTCCTCCACAACAATACCTTCCTCTTCAACACAACCCTCTTCTTCTTCCTCCACAACACTACCCTCCTCTTCCTCCTCCTCCTCCTCTTCCTCCTCCTCCACAACACAACCCTTTTCCTCCTCAACAACACTACCCTCCTCTTCCTCCCCCACAACACTAACCTCCTCCTCCTCCTCCACAAAACTTCCCTCCTCCTCCTCGTCCTCCTCCACATCCTTCTCCTCAACACGACCTTCTTCTTCCTCCTCCACCACACTTCCCTCTTCCTCTTCCTCCACAACTCTACCCATCTCTTCCTCCTCCACAACACTACCCTCCTCTTCCTCCTCCACAACACTACCCTCCTCTTCCTCCTCCACAGTACTACCCTCCTCTTTCTCCTCCACAACACTACCCTCCTCTTCCTCCTCCACAACACTAGCCTCCTCCTCCTCCTTGCCAACACTACCCTCCTCTTCCTCCTCCACAACACTACCCCTCCTCCTCCTCCTCCACAACACTACCCTCCTCCTCTTCCTCCACAACACTACCCTCCTCTTCCTCCTCCACAGCACTACCCTACTCTTCCTCCTCCACAGCTCTACCTCATCTTCCTCCTCCACAGCACTACCCTCCTCTTCCTCCTCCACAGCACTACCCTCCTCTTCCTCCTCCACAACACTACCCTCCTCCTCTTCCTCCACAACACTACCCTCCTCTTCCTCCTCCACAGCACTACCCTCCTCTTCCTCCTCCACAGCACTACCCTCCTCTTCCTCCTCCACAACACTACCCTCCTCTTCTTCCTCGACAACACTACCCTTCTCTTCCTCCTCCACAGCACTACCCTCCTCTTCCTCCTCCACAACACTACCCTTCTCTTCTTCCTCCACAACACTACCCTCCTCCTCCTCCTCCTCCACAACACTACCCTCCTCCTCTTCTTCCTCCTCCACAACACAACCCTCCTCCTCCTCCTCCTCAACAACACTACCCTCCTCTTCCTCCCACACAACACTACCCTCCTCCTCCTCCTCCACAACACTACCCTCCTCCTCCTTCTCCACAACACGACCTTCCTCTTCCTACCCCACAACACTACTTTCCTCTTCCTACTCCACAACACTACCCTCCTCTTCCTCCTCCACAACACTACCCTCCTCTTGCTCCTCCACAGTACTACCCTCCTCTTCCTCCTCCACAACACTACCCTCCTCTTCCTCCTCCACAACACTACCCTCCTCTTCCTCCTCCACAACAATACCCTCCTCTTTCTCCACTACAACACTACCCTCCTCTTCCTCCTCCACAACACTACCCTCCTCTTCCTCCTCCACAAAACTACCCTCCTCTTCCTCCTCCACAACACTACCCTCCTCTTCCTCCTCCACAACACTACCTCTCCTTTTCCTCCTCCACGAAACTACCCACCTCTTCCTCCTCCACAAAACTACCCTCCTCTTCCTCCTCCACAACACTACCCTCCTCTTCCTCCTCCACAACACTACCCTCCTCTTCCTCCTCAACAACACTACCCTCCTCTTTCTCCACTACAACACTACCCTCCTCTTCCTCCTCCACAACACTACCCTCCTCTTCCTCCTCCACAAAACAACCCTCCTCCTCCTCCTACACAACACTACCCTCCTCTTCCTCCTCCACAACACAACCCCTCCTCTTCCTCCTCCACAACACTACCCTACTCTTCCTCCTCCACAACACTACCCTACTCTTCCTCCTCTACAACACTACCCTCCGCTTCCTCCTTTACAACACTACTCTTCTCTTCCTCCTCTACAACACTACTTTCCTCTTCCTCCTCTACATTACTACCCTCCTCTTCCTCCTCTACAACACTACTCTCCTCTTCCTCCTCCACAACACTTCCCTCCTCCTCCTCCTCCACAACACTACCCTCCTCTTCCTCCTCCACAACACTACCCTCCTCTTCCTCCTCCACAGCACTACCCTACTCTTCGTCCTCCACAGCACTACCTCCTCTTCCTGCTCCACAGCAATACTCTCCTCTTCCTCCTCCACAACACTACCCTCCTCTTCCTCCTCCACAACACTACCCTCCTCTTGCTCCTCCACAACACTACCCTCCTCTTCCTCCTCCACAGCACTACCCTCATGTTCCTCTTCCACAAAACTACCCTCCTCTTCCCACTTTACAACACTACCCTCCTCTTCCTCCTCAACAACACTACCCTCCTCTTCCTCCTCCACAGCACTACCCTCATCTTCCTCTTCCACAAAACTACCCTCCTCTTCCCCCTTTACAACACTACCCTCCTCTTCCTCCTCAACAACACTACCCTCCTCTTCCTCCTCCGCAACACTGCCCTCCTCTTCCTCCTTCACAGCACTACCCTCCTCTTCCTCATCCACAAAACTTCCCTCCTCCTCTTCCTCCACAACACTACCCTACTCTTCCTCCTCCACAACACTACCCTACTCTTCCTCCTCTACAACACTACCCTCCTCTTCCTCCTTTACAACACTACTCTTCTCTTCCTCCTCTACATTACTACCCTCCTCTTCCTCCTCCAGAACACTACCCACCTCTTCCTAGTCAACAGCACTACCCTCCTCTTCCTCCTCCACAAAACTAACCTCCTCTTCCTTCTCCACAACACTACTCTCCTCTTCCTCCTCCACAACACTACCCTACTCTTCCTCCTCCACAACACTACCCTCCTCTTCCTCCTCCACAGCACTACCCTTCTCTTCCTCCTCCACAAAACTACCCCTCTTCTTCCTCCTTTACAACACTACCCTCCTCTTCCTCCTCCACAACACTACCCTCCTCTTCCTCGTCCACAGCACTACCCTCCTCTTCCTTCTCCACAACACTACCCTCCTCTTCCTCCTCCACAGCACTACCCTCCTCTTCCTCCTTCACAAAACTACCCTCCTCTTCCTCCTCCACAAAACTACCCTCCTCTTCCTCCTCATCAACACTACCCTCCTCTTCCTCCTCCACAACACTACCCTCCTCTTCCTCCTCCACAGAACTACCCTCCTCTTCCTCCACAGCACTACCCTCCTCCTCCTCATCCACAACACTACTCTCCTCTTCCTCGTCCACAAAACTACCCTACTCTTCCTCCTCCACAAAACTACCCTACTCTTCCTCCTCTACAACACTACCCTCCTTTTCCTCCTTTACAACACTACTCTCCTCTTCCTCCTCTAAAACACTACTCTCCTCTTCCTCCTTTACATTACTACCCTCCTCTTCCTCCTCTACAACACTACCCTCCTCTTCCTCCTCCACAACACTACCCTCCTCCTCCTCCTCCTCCTTCACAACACTACACACCTCTTCCTCCTCCACAACACTACTTTCCTCTTCGTCCTCCTCAACACAACCCTCCTCCTACTCCTCCACAACACTACCCTCCTCTTCCACATCCACATCACTACCCTCCTTCTCCTCCTCCAAAACACTTCCCTCCTCTTCCTCCCCCACAACACAACTCTCCTCTTCCTCCTCCACAACACTTCCTTCCTCCTCAACAACACTACCCTCCCCTTCCTCCTCCACAACACTACCCACCTCTTCCTCCTCGACAACACAACCCTCCTTTTCCTCTACAACACTACCCTCCTCTTCCTCTTCCATAACACTACCCTTCTCCTTCTCCTCCACAACACAACCCTCCTCTTCCTCTTCCACAACAATACCCTCCTCTTCCTCTTCCACAACAATACCCTCCTCTTAAACACAACCTTCCTCTTCCTCCTTCACAACACTTCCCTCCTCCTTCTCTTCCTCCTCCACAACACTACCCTCCTCCTCGTCCTCCAGAACACTACCCTCCTCCTCCTCCTCCACAACACTACCCTCCTCTTCCTCCTCCACAACACTACCCTTCTCTTCCTCCCCCACAACACTACCCTCCTCTTCCTCCTCCACAACACTACCCTCCTCTTCCTCCTCCACAGCACTACCCTCCTCTTCCTCCTCCACAGCACTACCCTCCTCTTCCTCCTCCACAGCACTACCCTCCTCTTCCTCCTCCACAACACTACCCTCCTCTTCCTCCTCCACAACACTACCCTCCTTTTCCTCCACCACAACACTACCCTCCTCTTCCTCCTCCACAACACTACCCTCCTCTTTCTCCTCCACAGCACTTCCCTCCTCTTCCTCCTCCAGAACACTACCCTCCTCCTCCTCTTCCACAACACTACCCTCCTCTTCCTCTTCCACAGCACTACTCTCCTCTTCCTCCTCCACAGCACTACTCTCCTCTTCCTCCTCCACAAAACTACCCTCCTCTTCCTCCTCCACAAAACTCCCCTCCTCTTCCTCCTCCACAACACTACCCTCCTCTTCCTCCTCCACAGCACTACCCTCCTCTTCCTCCTCCACAACACTACCCTCCTCTTCCTCCTCCACAACACTACCCTCCTTTTCCTCCACCACAACACTACCCTCCTCTTCCTCCTCCACAACACTACCCTCCTCTTTCTCCTCCACAGCACTTCCCTCCTCTTCCTCCTCCACAACACTACCCTCCTCTTCCTCCTCAACAACACTACCCTCCTCTTCCTCCTCCACAACACTACCCTTCTCTTCCTCCTCCACAAAACTACCCTCCTCTTCCTCCACAGCACTACCCTCCTCCTCCTCTTCCACAACACTACCCTCCTCTTCCTCTTCCACAGCACTACTCTCCTCTTCCTCCTCCACAGCACTACTCTCCTCTTCCTCCTCCACAAAACTACCCTACTCTTCCTCCTCCACAACAGTACCCTACTCTTCCTCCTCTACAACACTACCCTCCTCTTCCTCCTTTAACACATTACTCTCCTCTTCCTCCTCTACAACACTACTCTGCTCTTCCTCCTCTACATTACTACCCTCCTCTTCCTCCTCTACAACACTACCCTCCTCTTCCTCCTCCACAACACTACCCTCCTCCTCCTCCTCCTCCACAACACTACACACCTCTTCCTCCTCCACAACACAACCCTCCTCCTACTCCTCCACAACACTACCCTCCTCTTCCACCTCCACAACACTACCCTCCTTCTCCTCCTCCAAAACACTTCCCTCCTCTTCCTCCCCCACAACACTACCCTCCTCTTCCTCCTACACAACACTTCCCTCCTCCTCAACAACACTACCCTCCTCTTCCTCCTCCCCAACACTACCCTCCTCTTCCTCCTCCACAACACAACCCTCCTCTTCCTCTACAACACTACCCTCCTCTTCCTCTTCCATAACACTACCTTTCTCCTTCTCCTCCACAACACAACCCTCCTCTTCCTTTTCCACAACAATACCCTCCTCTTCAACACAACCTTCCTCTTCCTCCTTCACAACACTACCCTCGTCCTCCTCTTCCTCCTCCACAACACTACCCTCCTCTTCCTCCTCCACAACACTACCGTCCTCTTCCTCCTCCACAACACTACCCTCCTCTTCCTTCTCCACAGCACTACCCTCCTCTTCCTCCTCCACAGCACTACCCTCCTCTTCCTCCTCCACAACACTACCCTCCTCTTCCTCCTCCACAACACTACCCTCCTCTTACTTCTCCACAACACTACCCTTCTCTTCCTCCTCCACAAAACTACCCTCCTCTTCCTCCTCCACAACACTACCCTCCTCTTCCTCCTCCACAACACTACCCTTCTCCTTTTGCTCCACAACACAACCCTCATCTTCCTCCTCCACAACAATACCTTCCTCTTCAACACAACCCTCTTCTTCCTCCACAACACTACCCTCCTCTTCCTCCCCCACAACACTAACCTCCTCCTCCTCCTCCACAAAACTTCCCTCCTCCTCCTCGTCCTCCTCCACATCCTTCTCCTCAACACGACCTTCTTCTTCCTCCTCCACCACACTTCCCTCTTCCTCTTCCTCCACAACTCTACCCATCTCTTCCTCCTCCACAACACTACCCTCCTCTTCCTCCTCCACAACACTACCCTCCTTTTCCTCCTCCACAGTACTACCCTCCTCTTTCTCCTCCACAACACTACCCTCCTCTTCCTCCTCCACAACACTAGCCTCCTCCTCCTCCTTGCCAACACTACCCTCCTCTTCCTCCTCCACAACACTACCCCTCCTCCTCCTCCTCCACAACACTACCCTCCTCCTCTTCCTCCACAACACTACCCTCCTCTTCCTCCTCCACAGCACTACCCTACTCTTCCTCCTCCACAGCTCTACCTCATCTTCCTCCTCCACAGCACTACCCTCCTCTTCCTCCTCCACAGCACTACCCTCCTCTTCCTCCTCCACAACACTACCCTCCTCCTCTTCCTCCACAACACTACCCTCCTCTTCCTCCTCCACAGCACTACCCTCCTCTTCCTCCTCCACAGCACTACCCTCCTCTTCCTCCTCCACAACACTACCCTCCTCTTCTTCCTCGACAACACTACCCTTCTCTTCCTCCTCCACAGCACTACCCTCCTCTTCCTCCTCCACAACACTACCCTTCTCTTCTTCCTCCACAACACTACCCTCCTCCTCCTCCTCCTCCACAACACTACCCTCCTCCTCTTCTTCCTCCTCCACAACACAACCCTTCTCCTCCTCCTCCTCAACAACACTACCCTCCTCTTCCTCCCACACAACACTACCCTCCTCCTCCTCCTCCACAACACTACCCTCCTCCTCCTTCTCCACAACACGACCTTCCTCTTCCTACCCCACAACACTACTTTCCTCTTCCTACTCCACAACACTACCCTCCTCTTCCTCCTCCACAACACTACCCTCCTCTTGCTCCTCCACAGTACTACCCTCCTCTTCCTCCTCCACAACACTACCCTCCTCTTCCTCCTCCACAACACTACCCTCCTCTTCCTCCTCCACAACACTACCCTCCTCTTTCTCCACTACAACACTACCCTCCTCTTCCTCCTCCACAACACTACCCTCCTCTTCCTCCTCCACAAAACTACCCTCCTCTTCCTCCTCCACAACACTACCCTCCTCTTCCTCCTCCACAACACTACCTCTCCTTTTCCTCCTCCACGAAACTACCCACCTCTTCCTCCTCCACAAAACTACCCTCCTCTTCCTCCTCCACAACACTACCCTCCTCTTCCTCCTCCACAACACTACCCTCCTCTTCCTCCTCAACAACACTACCCTCCTCTTTCTCCACTACAACACTACCCTCCTCTTCCTCCTCCACAACACTACCCTCCTCTTCCTCCTCCACAAAACAACCCTCCTCCTCCTCCTACACAACACTACCCTCCTCTTCCTCCTCCACAACACAACCCCTCCTCTTCCTCCTCCACAACACTACCCTACTCTTCCTCCTCCACAACACTACCCTACTCTTCCTCCTCTACAACACTACCCTCCGCTTCCTCCTTTACAACACTACTCTTCTCTTCCTCCTCTACAACACTACTTTCCTCTTCCTCCTCTACATTACTACCCTCCTCTTCCTCCTCTACAACACTACTCTCCTCTTCCTCCTCCACAACACTTCCCTCCTCCTCCTCCTCCTCCTCCACAACACTACCCTCCTCCTCTTCCTCCACAACACTACCCTCCTCTTCCTCCTCCACAGCACTACCCTACTCTTCCTCCTCCACAGCTCTACCTCATCTTCCTCCTCCACAGCACTACCCTCCTCTTCCTCCTCCACAGCACTACCCTCCTCTTCCTCCTCCACAACACTACCCTCCTCCTCTTCCTCCACAACACTACCCTCCTCTTCCTCCTCCACAGCACTACACTCCTCTTCCTCCTCCACAGCACTACCCTCCTCTTCCTCCTCCACAACACTACCCTCCTCTTCTTCCTCGACAAAACTACCCTTCTCTTCCTCCTCCACAGCACTACCCTCCTCTTCCTCCTCCACAACACTACCCTTCTCTTCTTCCTCCACAACACTACCCTCCTCCTCCTCCTCCTCCACAACACTACCCTCCTCCTCTTCTTCCTCCTCCACAACACAACCCTTCTCCTCCTCCTCCTCAACAACACTACCCTCCTCTTCCTCCCACACAACACTACCCTCCTCCTCCTCCTCCACAACACTACCCTCCTCCTCCTTCTCCACAACACGACCTTCCTCTTCCTCCCCCACAACACTACCTTCCTCTTCCTCCTCCACAACACTACCCTCCTCTTCCTCCTCCACAACACTACCCTCCTCTTGCTCCTCCACAGTACTACCCTCCTCTTCCTCCTCCACAACACTACCCTCCTCTTCCTCCTCCACAACACTACCCTCCTCTTCCTCCTCCACAACACTACCCTCCTCTTTCTCCACTACAACACTACCCTCCTCTTCCTCCTCCACAACACTACCCTCCTCTTCCTCCTCCACAAAACTACCCTCCTCTTCCTCCTCCACAACACTACCCTCCTCTTCCTCCTCCACAACACTACCTCTCCTTTTCCTCCTCCACGAAACTACCCACCTCTTCCTCCTCCACAAAACTACCCTCCTCTTCCTCCTCCACAACACTACCCTCCTCTTCCTCCTCCACAACACTACCCTCCTCTTCCTCCTCAACAACACTACCCTCCTCTTTCTCCACTACAACACTACCCTCCTCTTCCTCCTCCACAACACTACCCTCCTCTTCCTCCTCCACAAAACAACCCTCCTCCTCCTCCTACACAACACTACCCTCCTCTTCCTCCTCCACAACACAACCCCTCCTCTTCCTCCTCCACAACACTACCCTACTCTTCCTCCTCCACAACACTACCCTACTCTTCCTCCTCTACAACACTACCCTCCGCTTCCTCCTTTACAACACTACTCTTCTCTTCCTCCTCTACAACACTACTTTCCTCTTCCTCCTCTACATTACTACCCTCCTCTTCCTCCTCTACAACACTACTCTCCTCTTCCTCCTCCACAACACTTCCCTCCTCCTCCTCCTCCTCCTCCACAACACTACCCTCCTCTTCCTCCTCCACAACACTACCCTCCTCTTCCTCCTCCACAGCACTACCCTACTCTTCGTCCTCCACAGCACTACCTCCTCTTCCTGCTCCACAGCAATACTCTCCTCTTCCTCCTCCACAACACTACCCTCCTCTTCCTCCTCCACAGCACTACCCTCCTCTTCCTCCTCCACAACACTACCCTCCTCTTCTTCCTCGACAAAACTACCCTTCTCTTCCTCCTCCACAGCACTACCCTCCTCTTCCTCCTCCACAACACTACCCTTCTCTTCTTCCTCCACAACACTACCCTCCTCCTCCTCCTCCTCCACAACACTACCCTCCTCCTCTTCTTCCTCCTCCACAACACAACCCTTCTCCTCCTCCTCCTCAACAACACTACCCTCCTCTTCCTCCCACACAACACTACCCTCCTCCTCCTCCTCCACAACACTACCCTCCTCCTCCTTCTCCACAACACGACCTTCCTCTTCCTACCCCACAACACTACTTTCCTCTTCCTACTCCACAACACTACCCTCCTCTTCCTCCTCCACAACACTACCCTCCTCTTGCTCCTCCACAGTACTACCCTCCTCTTCCTCCTCCACAACACTACCCTCCTCTTCCTCCTCCACAACACTACCCTCCTCTTCCTCCTCCACAACACTACCCTCCTCTTTCTCCACTACAACACTACCCTCCTCTTCCTCCTCCACAACACTACCCTCCTCTTCCTCCTCCACAAAACTACCCTCCTCTTCCTCCTCCACAACACTACCCTCCTCTTCCTCCTCCACAACACTACCTCTCCTTTTCCTCCTCCACGAAACTACCCACCTCTTCCTCCTCCACAAAACTACCCTCCTCTTCCTCCTCCACAACACTACCCTCCTCTTCCTCCTCCACAACACTACCCTCCTCTTCCTCCTCAACAACACTACCCTCCTCTTTCTCCACTACAACACTACCCTCCTCTTCCTCCTCCACAACACTACCCTCCTCTTCCTCCTCCACAAAACAACCCTCCTCCTCCTCCTACACAACACTACCCTCCTCTTCCTCCTCCACAACACAACCCCTCCTCTTCCTCCTCCACAACACTACCCTACTCTTCCTCCTCCACAACACTACCCTACTCTTCCTCCTCTACAACACTACCCTCCGCTTCCTCCTTTACAACACTACTCTTCTCTTCCTCCTCTACAACACTACTTTCCTCTTCCTCCTCTACATTACTACCCTCCTCTTCCTCCTCTACAACACTACTCTCCTCTTCCTCCTCCACAACACTTCCCTCCTCCTCCTCCTCCTCCTCCACAACACTACCCTCCTCTTCCTCCTCCACAACACTACCCTCCTCTTCCTCCTCCACAGCACTACCCTACTCTTCGTCCTCCACAGCACTACCTCCTCTTCCTGCTCCACAGCAATACTCTCCGCTTCCTCCTCCACAACACTACCCTCCTCTTCCTCCTCCACAACACTACCCTCCTCTTGCTCCTCCACAACACTACCCTCCTCTTCCTCCTCCACAGCACTACCCTCATGTTCCTCTTCCACAAAACTACCCTCCTCTTCCCACTTTACAACACTACCCTCCTCTTCCTCCTCAACAACACTACCCTCCTCTTCCTCCTCCACAGCACTAACCTCATCTTCCTCTTCCACAAAACTACCCTCCTCTTCCCCCTTTACAACACTACCCTCCTCTTCCTCCTCAACAACACTACCCTCCTCTTCCTCCTCCGCAACACTGCCCTCCTCTTCCTCCTTCACAGCACTACCCTCCTCTTCCTCATCCACAAAACTTCCCTCCTCCTCTTCCTCCACAACACTACCCTACTCTTCCTCCTCCACAACACTACCCTACTCTTCCTCCTCTACAACACTACCCTCCTCTTCCTCCTTTACAACACTACTCTCCTCTTCCTCCTCTACATTACTACCCTCCTCTTCCTCCTCCACAACACTACCCTACTCTTCCTCCTCTACAACACTACCCTCCTCTTCGTCCTCCTCAACACAACCCTCCTCCTACTCCTCCACAACACTACCCTCCTCTTCCACCACCACTACACTACCCTCTTTCTCCTCCTCCTCCAAATCACTTCCCTCCTCTTCGTCCCCCACAACACAACCCTCCTTCTCCTCCTCCACAACACTACCTACCTCTTCCTCCTCCACAACACTTCTCTCCTCCTACTTCTCCTCCTCCTTTTCCACGACACTACCCTCCTCCTCCACAACACTACCCTCCTCTTTCTCCTCTTCAACACAACCCTCCTCTTCCTCCTCCACAACACTACCCTCCTCCTCCTCCTCCTCCACAACACTACCCTCCTCTTCCTCCTCCACAACACTACCCTCCTCTTCCTCCTCTACAAAACTACCCACCTCTTCCTCGTCCACAATACTACCCTCCTCTTCCTCCTACACAGCACTACCCACCTCCTCCTTGCCAACACTACCCTCCTCTTCCTCCTCCACAACACTTCCCCTCCTCTTCCTCCACAACACTACCCTCCTCTTCCTCCTCCACAACACTACCCTCCTCTTCCTCCTCCACAAAACTACCCACCTCTTCCTCGTCCACAATACTACCCTCCTCTTCCTCCTAAACAGCACCACCCATCTCCTCCTTGCCAACACTACCCTCCTCTTCCTCCTCCACAACACTACCCCTCCTCTTCCTCCACAACACTACCCTCCTCTTCTTCCTCCACAACACTACCCTCCTCTTCCTCCTCCATAGCACTACCCTCCTCTTCCTCCTCCACAACACTACCCTCCTCTTCTTCCTCCACAACACTACCCTCCTCTTCCTCCTCCACAGCACTACCATCCTCTTCCTCCTCCACAGCACTACCCTTCTCTTCCTCCTCCACAGCACTACCCTCCTCTTCCTCCTCCACAACACTACCCTCCTCTTCTTCCTCCACAACACTACCCTCCTCCTCCTCAACAACACTACCCTCCTCTTCCTCCTCCACAACACTACCCTCCTCCTCCTCCTCCACAACACTACCCTCCTCCTCCTCCTCCTCCTCCACAACACTATTCTCTTCTTCCTCCTGCACAAAACTTCCCTCCTCCTCCTCCTCCTTCTCCACAACACGACTTTCCTCTTGCTCCACCACAACACTACCCTCCTCCTCCTCCTCCTCCACAACACTACCCTTCTCTTCCTCCTCCACAACACTACCCTCCTCTTCCTCCTCCACAGTACTACCCTCCTCTTCCTCCTCCACAACACTACCCTCCTCTTCCTCCTCCACAACACTACCCTCCTCTTCCTCCTCCACAAAACTACCCTCCTCTTCCTCCTCCACAACACTACCCTCCTCTTCTTCCTCCACAGCACTACCCTCCTCTTCCTCCTCCACAACACTACCCTCCTCTTCTTCCTCCACAACACTACCCTCCTCCTCCTCCTCCTCCACAACACTACCCTCCTCCTCTTCTTCCTCCTCCACAACACAACCCTCCTCCTCCTCCTCCTCAACAACACTACCCTCCTCTTCCTCCTCCACAACACTACCCTCCTCCTCCTCCTCCACAACACTACCCTCCTCCTCCTCCTCCTCCTCCACAACACTATTCTCTTCTTCCTCCTGCACAAAACTTCCCTCCTCCTCCTCCTCCTTCTCCACAACACGACCTTCCTCTTGCTCCACCACAACACTACCCTCCTCCTCCTCCTCCACAACACTACCCTCCTCTTCCTCCTCCACAACACTACCCTCCTCTTCCTCCTCCACAACACTACCCTCCTCTTCCTCCTCCACAGTACTACCCTCCTCTTCCTCCTCCACAACACTACCCTCTTCTTCCTCCTCCACAACACTACCCTCCTCTTCCTCCTCCACAAAACTACCCTCCTCTTTCTCCACTACAACACTACCCTCCTCTTCCTCCTCCACAACACTACCCTCCTCTTCCTCCTCCACAACACAACCCCTCCTCTTCTTCCTCCACAAAACTACCCTCCTCCTCCTCCTCCACAACACTACCCTCCTCTTCCTCCTCCACAGCACTACCCTCCTCTTTCTCCACTACAACACTACCCTCCTCTTCCTCCTCCACAACACTACCTCTCCTTTTCCTCCTCCACAAAACTACCCACCTCTTCCTCCTCCACAACACTACCCTCCTCTTCCTCCTCCACAACACAACCCCTCCTCTTCTTCCTCCACAAAACTACCCTCCTCCTCCTCCTCCACAACACTACCCTCCTCTTCCTCCTCAAGAACACGACCTTCCTCTTCCTTCTCCACAACACTTCCCTCCTCCTCTTCCTCCACAACACTACCCTCCTCTTCCTCCTCCACAACACTACCCCTCCTCTTCTTCCTCCACAAAACTACCCTCCTCTTCCTCCTCCACAACACTACCCCTCCTCTTCCTCCTCCACAAAACTACCCTCCTCTTCCTCCTCCACAACACTACCCTCCTCTTCCTTCTCCACAACACTACCCTCCTCTTCCTCCTCCACATCACTACCCTCCTCTTCCTCCTCTTCCTCCTCCACAACACAACCCCTCCTCTTCCTCCTCCACAAAACTACCCACCTCTTCCTCCTCCACAGCAGTACCCTCCTCTTCCTCCTCCACAACACTACCCTCCTCTTCCTCCTCCACAGCACTACCCTCTTCTTCCTCTTCCACAAAACTACCTTCCTCTTCCCCCTTTACTACACTACCCTCCTCTTCCTCCTCCACAAAACTAACCTCCTCTTCCTCCTCCACAGCATTACCCTCCTCTTCCTCCTCCACAGCAGTACCCTCCTCTTCCTCCTCCACAACACTACCCTCCTCTTCCTCCTCCACAACACTACCCTCCTCTTCCTCCTCCACAGCACTACCCTCTTCGTCCTCTTCCACAAAACTACCTTCCTCTTCCCCCTTTACAACACTACCCTCCTCTTCCTCCTCCACAAAACTAACCTCCTCTTCCTCCTCCACAAAACTAACCTCCTCTTCCTCCTCCACAACACTACCCTACTCTTCCTCCTCCACAGCACTACCTCCTCTTCCTCCTCCACAGCATTACCCTCCTCTTCCTCCTCCACAGCAGTACCCTCCTCTTCCTCCTCCACAACACTACCCTCCTCTTCCTCCTCCACAACACTACCCTCCTCTTCCTCCTCCACAGCACTACCCTCTTCTTCCTCTTCCACAAAACTACCTTCCTCTTCCCCCTTTACAACACTACCCTCCTCTTCCTCCTCCACAAAACTAACCTCCTCTTCCTCCTCCACAAAACTAACCTCCTCTTCCTCCTCCACAACGCTACCCTCCTCTTCCTCCTCCACAACACTAGCCCTCCTCCTCCTCCTCCACAACACTACCCTCCTCCTCTTCCTCCACAACACTACCCGACTCTTCTTCCTCTACAACACTACCCTCCGCTTCCTCCTTTACAACACTACTCTCCTCTTCCTCCTCTACAACACTACTCTCCGCTTCCTCCTCTACATTACTACCCTCCTCTTCCTCCTCTACAACCCTACTCTCCTCTTCCTCCTCCACAACACTACCCTCCTCCTCCTCCTCCACAACACTACCCTCCTCTTCCTCCTCCACAACACTACCCTCCTCTTCCTCCTCCACAACACTACCCTCCTCTTCCTTCTCCACATCACTACCCTTTTCTTTCTCCTCCACAGCACTACCTCCTCTTCCTCCTCCACAGCACTACCCTCCTATTCCTCCTCCTCAGCACTACCCTCCTCTTCCTCCTCCACAACACTACCCTCCTCTTCCTTCTCCACAGCACTACCCTTTTCTTTCTCCTCCACAGCACTACCTCCTCTTCCTCCTCCACAGCACTACCCTCCTATTCCTCCTCCTCAGCACTACCCTCCTCTTCCTCCTCCACAACACTACCCTCCTCTTCCTCCTCCACAACACTTCCCTCCTCTTCCTCCTCCACAACACTACCCTCCTCTTCCTTCTCCACAGCACTACCCTACTCTTCCTCCTCCACAGCACTACCTCCTCTTCCTCCTCCACAGCACTACCCTCATCTTCCTCCTCCACAGCACTACCCTCATCTTCCTCCTCCACAAAACTACCCTTCTTTTCCTCCTCAACAACACTACCCTACTCTTCCTCCTCCACAACACTACCCTACTCTTCCTCCTCTACAACACTACCCTCCTCTTCTTCCTTTACAACACTACCCTCCTCTTCCTCCTCTACAACGCTACCCTACTCTTCCTCCTCCACAACACTACCCTACTCTTCCTCCTCTACAACACTACCCTCCTCTTCGTCCTCCTGAACACAACCCTCCTCCTACTCCTCCACAACACTACCCTCCTCTTCCACCACCAGTACACTACCCTCTTTCTCCTCCTCTTCCAAAACACTTCCCTCCTCTTCCTCCCCCACAACACAACCCTCCTCTTCCTCCTTCACAACACTACCCTCCTCCTCTTCCTCCTCCACAACACTTCCCTCCTCCTCCTCCTCCTCCTCCTCCACGACACTACCCTCCTCCTCCACAACACTACCCTCCTCTTTCTCCTCTTCAACACAACCCTCCTCTTCCTCCTCCACAACACTACCCTCCTCCTCCTTCTCCTCCACAACACTACCCTTCTCCTCTTCCTCCTCCTCCACAACACTACCCTCCTCCTCCTCCTCCTCCACAACACTACCCTTTTCCTCCTCCTCCACAACACTTCCCTGTTCCTCTTCCTCCACAACACTACCCTCCTCTTCCTTCTCCACAACACTACCCTCCTCTTCCTCCTCCACAGCACTACTCTCCTCTTCCTCCTCCACAACACTACCCTCCTCTTCCTCCTCCACAACACTACCCTCCTCTTCCTCCTCCACAACACTACCCTTCTCTTCCTCCTCCACAACACTACCCCTCCTCTTCCTCCTCCACAAAACTACCCACCTCTTCCTCCTCCACAACACTACCCTCCTCTTCCTCCTCCACAGCACTACCCTTCTCCTCCTCCTCCACAACACTACCCTCCTCTTCCCCCTCCACAACACTACCCCTCCTCTTCCTCCTCCACAACACTACCCACCTCTTATTCCTCCACAACACTACCCTCCTCTTCCTCCTCCACAGCACTACCCTCCTCGTCCTCCTTCACAACACTACCCTCCTCTTCCTCCTCCACAACACTACCCTCCTCTTCCTCCTCCACAACACTACCCTTCCTCTTCCTCCTCCACAAAACTACCCTCCTCTTCCTCCTGCACAACACTACCCTCCTCTTCCTCCTCCACAAAACAACCCCTCCTCCACAAAACAACCCACCTCTTCCTCCTCCACAACACTACCCTCCTCTTCCTCCTCCACAGCGCTACCCTCCTCCTCCTCCTCGCCAATACTACCCTCCTCTTCCTCCTCCACAACACTAGCCCTCCTCCTCTTCCTACACAACACGACCCTCCTCCTCTTCCTCCATTACACTACCCTACTGTTCCTCCTCCACAACACTACCCTCCGCTTCCTCCTTTACAACACTACTCTCCTCTTCCTCCTCTACAACACTACTCTCCTCCTTCTCCTCCACAACACTACCCTCCTCCTCCTCCTCCTCCACAACACTACCCCCCCTCTTCCTCCTCCACTACACTACCCTCCTCTTCCTCCTCCACAACACTACCCTCCTCTTCCTCCTCCACAGCACTACCCTCCTCGTCCTCCTCCACAACACTACCCTCCTCTTCCTTCTCCACAGCACTACCCTCCTCTTCCTTCTCCACATCACTACCCTCCTCTTCCTCCTCTTCCTCCTCCACAACACAACCCCTCCTCTTCCTCCTCCAAAAAACTACCCACCTCTTCCTCCTCCACAGCAGTACCCTCCTCTTCCTCCTCCACAACACTACCCTCCTCTTCCTCCTCCACAGCACTACCCTCTTCTTCCTCTTCCACAAAACTACCTTCCTCTTCCCCGTTTACTACACTACCCTCCTCTTCCTCCTCCACAAAACTAACCTCCTCTTCCTCCTCCACAGCATTACCCTCCTCTTCCTCCTCCACAGCAGTACCCTCCTCTTCCTCCTCCACAACACTACCCTCCTCTTCCTCCTCCACAACACTACCCTCCTCTTCCTCCTCCACAGCACTACCCTCTTCGTCCTCTTCCACAAAACTACCTTCCTCTTCCCCCTTTACAACACTACCCTCCTCTTCCTCCTCCACAAAACTAACCTCCTCTTCCTCCTCCACAAAACTAACCTCCTCTTCCTCCTCCACAACACTACCCTACTCTTCCTCCTCCACAGCACTACCTCCTCTTCCTCCTCCACAGCATTACCCTCCTCTTCCTCCTCCACAGCAGTACCCTCCTCTTCCTCCTCCACAACACTACCCTCCTCTTCCTCCTCCACAACACTACCCTCCTCTTCCTCCTCCACAGCACTACCCTCTTCTTCCTCTTCCACAAAACTACCTTCCTCTTCCCCCTTTACAACACTCCCCTCCTCTTCCTCCTCCACAAAACTAACCTCCTCTTCCTCCTCCACAAAACTAACCTCCTCTTCCTCCTCCACAACGCTACCCTCCTCTTCCTCCTCCACAACACTAGCCCTCCTCCTCCTCCTCCACAACACTACCCTCCTCCTCTTCCTCCACAACACTACCCGACTCTTCCTCCTCTACAACACTACCCTCCGCTTCCTCCTTTACAACACTACTCTCCTCTTCCTCCTCTACAACACTACTCTCCGCTTCCTCCTCTACATTACTACCCTCCTCTTCCTCCTCTACAACCCTACTCTCCTCTTCCTCCTCCACAACACTACCCTCCTCCTCCTCCTCCACAACACTACCCTCCTCTTCCTCCTCCACAACACTACCCTCCTCTTCCTCCTCCACAACACTACCCTCCTCTTCCTTCTCCACAGCACTACCCTTTTCTTTCTCCTCCACAGCACTACCTCCTCTTCCTCCTCCACAGCACTACCCTCCTATTCCTCCTCCTCAGCACTACCCTCCTCTTCCTCCTCCACAACACTACCCTCCTCTTCCTTCTCCACAGCACTACCCTTTTCTTTCTCCTCCACAGCACTACCTCCTCTTCCTCCTCCACAGCACTACCCTCCTATTCCTCCTCCTCAGCACTACCCTCCTCTTCCTCCTCCACAACACTACCCTCCTCTTCCTCCTCCACAACACTTCCCTCCTCTTCCTCCTCCACAACACTACCCTCCTCTTCCTTCTCCACAGCACTACCCTACTCTTCCTCCTCCACAGCACTACCTCCTCTTCCTCCTCCACAGCACTACCCTCATCTTCCTCCTCCACAGCACTACCCTCATCTTCCTCCTCCACAAAACTACCCTTCTTTTCCTCCTCAACAACACTACCCTACTCTTCCTCCTCCACAACACTACCCTACTCTTCCTCCTCTACAACACTACCCTCCTCTTCTTCCTTTACAACACTACCCTCCTCTTCCTCCTCCACAACGCTACCCTACTCTTCCTCCTCCACAACACTACCCTACTCTTCCTCCTCTACAACACTACCCTCCTCTTCGTCCTCCTGAACACAACCCTCCTCCTACTCCTCCACAACACTACCCTCCTCTTCCACCACCAGTACACTACCCTCTTTCTCCTCCTCTTCCAAAACACTTCCCTCCTCTTCCTCCCCCACAACACAACCCTCCTCTTCCTCCTTCACAACACTACCCTCCTCCTCTTCCTCCTCCACAACACTTCCCTCCTCCTCCTCCTCCTCCTCCTCCTCCACGACACTACCCTCCTCCTCCACAACACTACCCTCCTCTTTCTCCTCTTCAACACAACCCTCCTCTTCCTCCTCCACAACACTACCCTCCTCCTCCTTCTCCTCCACAACACTACCCTTCTCCTCTTCCTCCTCCTCCACAACACTACCCTCCTCCTTTTCCTCCTCCACAACACTACCCTTTTCCTCCTCCTCCACAACACTTCCCTGTTCCTCTTCCTCCACAACACTACCCTCCTCTTCCTTCTCCACAACACTACCCTCCTCTTCCTCCTCCACAGCACTACTCTCCTCTTCCTCCTCCACAACACTACCCTCCTCTTCCTCCTCCACAACACTACCCTCCTCTTCCTCCTCCACAACACTACCCTTCTCTTCCTCCTCCACAACACTACCCCTCCTCTTCCTCCTCCACAAAACTACCCACCTCTTCCTCCTCCACAACACTACCCTCCTCTTCCTCCTCCACAGCACTACCCTTCTCCTCCTCCTCCACAACACTACCCTCCTCTTCCCCCTCCACAACACTACCCCTCCTCTTCCTCCTCCACAACACTACCCACCTCTTATTCCTCCACAACACTACCCTCCTCTTCCTCCTCCACAGCACTACCCTCCTCTTCCTCCTTCACAACACTACCCTCCTCTTCCTCCTCCACAACACTACCCTCCTCTTCCTCCTCCACAACACTACCCTTCCTCTTCCTCCTCCACAAAACTACCCTCCTCTTCCTCCTGCACAACACTACCCTCCTCTTCCTCCTCCACAAAACAACCCCTCCTCCACAAAACAACCCACCTCTTCCTCCTCCACAACACTACCCTCCTCTTCCTCCTCCACAGCGCTACCCTCCTCCTCCTCCTCGCCAATACTACCCTCCTCTTCCTCCTCCACAACACTAGCCCTCCTCCTCTTCCTACACAACACTACCCTCCTCCTCTTCCTCCACTACACTACCCTACTGTTCCTCCTCCACAACACTACCCTCCGCTTCCTCCTTTACAACACTACTCTCCTCTTCCTCCTCTACAACACTACTCTCCTCCTTCCTCCTCCACAACACTACCCTCCTCCTCCTCCTCCTCCACAACACTACCCTCCTCTTCCTCCTCCACTACACTACCCTCCTCTTCCTCCTCCACAACACTACCCTCCTCTTCCTCCTCCACAACACTACCCTCCTCTTCCTCCTCCACAGCACTACCCTCCTCGTCCTCCTCCACAACACTACCCTCCTCTTCCTCCTCCACAGCACTACCCTCTTCTTCCTCCTCCACAACTCTACCCTCCTCTTCCTCCTCCACAAAACTACCCTCCTCTTCTTCCTTTACAACACTACCCTCCTCTTCCTCCTCCACAACACTACCCTCCTCTTCCTCAACAGCACTACCCTCCTCTTCCTCCTCCACAAAACTAACCTCCTCCTTCCTTCTCCACAACACTACCGTCCTCTTCCTCCTCCACAACACTACCCTACTCTTCCTCCTCCACAACACTACCCTCCTCTTTTTTTCTCACGATCTTCTCCATCACCTTGCATAGCATACAAGTCAAGGACATTGGCCTGTAGTTCAGTGTCTCTTGCCTGTCGCCCTTTTTGTATATTGGGACCACATTTGCCGTCTTCCATATTTCTGGTAGGTCTCCCGTCTCAAGTGACCTACTATACACTATGGAGAGTGGCAAGCAAAGTGCCTCTGCACACTCTTTCAGTACCCATGGTGAGATCCCGTCTGGACCAACAGCCTTTCTAACGTCCAGATCCAGCAGGTGTCTCTTGACCTCCTCACTCGTAATTTCGAACCCTTCCAAGGCCGCCTGGTTTACTTCCCTTTCTCCTAGCACAGTGACCTCACCTTGTTCTATTGTGAAGACCTCCAGGAACTTCTTGTTAAGTTCTTCACACACCTCTTTGTCATTCTTTGTATACCTGTCCTCGCCTGTTTTAAGTTTCATAACCTGTTCTTTCACTGTTTGTTTTCTTCCTGATGTGACTATGGAGCAGCTTTGGTTCGGTCTTGGCTTTGTTTGCTATATCATTTTCATAAATTTTCTCTGCTTCTCTTCTCATCCTGACATACTCATTCCTGGTTCTCTGGTATCTCTCTCTGCTTTCTGGTGTTCTGTTTTTCCGGAAGTTCCTCCACGGCCCTTTTGTTCAGTTCCTTTGCTTCCATACATGCCCTATTATACCATGGATTCTTCTGTTGCTTCTCGGATTTTTCCCTTTGGGACGGGATGAACCTGTTTACTGCCTCCTAACACTTTTGGGTGACATAGTCCATCATATCTTGTACAGACTTATCTCTGAGGTCTGTGTCCCAAGGTATATCCCTCAGGAAACGTCTCATCTCCTCATAGTTCCCCTTTCGGTATGCCAGCCTTTTGTTTCCTAGTTCTTTTTTGGGGGGAGATAATTCCTAGCTCTACCAGGTACTCAAAGTTTAATACACTCTGGTCACTCATTCCCAAGGGTGCTTCCTTCTTGACTTCCCTTATATCCCACTCATTTAGGGTAAATATCAGATCGAGCATGGCTGGTTCGTCTTCTCTTATTCTTGTACTCACCTAGTTGTGCTTGCGGGGGTTGAGCTCTGGCTCTTTGGTCCCGCCTCTCAACCGTTGGTTCCTTGCTGTGCTGGCTTAGAAAGTGTCTGATGTATTCATTCCCGGCTCTCTTAACCTTCTCTGCTCTCAAGTGTTCTGTTATTTTAAGCTTCTCCATGCTCTTTTACTTTGTTGCTTATCTAGCTTACATCTCTGATTAAACCATGGGTTTCTAATCTGCATTTCAGTTTTTACCTTTTGGGCCGGGATAAACTTTTCTGCTGCCTCCTTGCACTTCTGTGTGATGTATTCCATCATGTCTTGGGCCGTCTTTTCCCTTAGCTCTGCTTCCCATGTTACATCCGTTAGGAATTTTCTTATATCCTCGTAATTTTCCTTACGGAATGCCAGTCTTTTGCTTTCAGTTCCCTTTCTCGAGTACTTTAGCCCTTCTTCGACCAGATACTCAAACGTCAGTACACTGTGATCGCTCATTCCTACTTGGGTTTCGAAGTCAATTTCCCTTATGTCGAAGTCATTCAGAGTGAAGACTAAGTAGAGTGTCGCTTTTTCATCGTTTCCCCTCATCCTATTGGGTTCCCTAACATGTTGGCTTAGAAAGTTTCTTGTCGCCACTTCCACTAGTTTGGCTCTCCATGTATCCTCTCCGCCGTGTAGTTCCTTGTTCTCCCAGTCTATCCTTGCATGATTGAAGTCATCCATGATGAGCAGATGGGATCGATTTCTTTAGGCAGCAGAGGCTGCCCTCTCAATTATATTATTAACTGCCATGTTGTCTCTGTCATACTCTTGCCTGGGTCTTCTGTCATTTGGTGGTCGGTTATATATCACCGCTACTACTACTCTGGGTCCTCCCATCGTCATGGTGCCTGCTATGTAGTCTCTAAACCCTTCACAGCCTGGGATAACCATCTCCTTGAAACTCCATTCCTTTCTCATGAGTAAGGCCACTCCGCCTCCTCCCCTTCCCTCCCTCTCTTTCCTTATTACAGTGTAATCCTGGGGGAACACCACATTTGTTATGATTCCTGAGAGTTTTATTTCCATGATTCCAGTTACATCTGGGTTTACGTCTTGTGCTCTTTCCCTAAATCGCTCACCTTGCTTGTAATCCCATCTATGTTCGTGTACATCACCTTGAAGCTGGACTCTTTTTTGTCCATCCCCAGTTTCTGTTGCTTCTACTGGAGAAGGTAAACATGGAGGGGGATGGGGAGGGGGGAAAGGGGGGGCGCCTTAGGTTGTGAGGGGGGCTGAGAGTGAGAGGGACCTGGATTGTGGGGGGGCTGGGAGGATCTGGTTTGGATTAGGGTAGGGGCGAAGTGAGGGCTTGGAGGGGTGGAGGAGAAGGGAGGGTTTGGGGGGATAGGGAGAAAGGGGAGGGGGTTGTCGGGGGAAGGGGGGAGGGAGGACTTGGGGGGTAGGGGAGAAAGGAGGGCTTGGGGGGGGGGGAGAAGGGCTTGGGGAAGAGAAGGAGGAAGGAGGGCTTGGAGGGGAGATGGGAGAGCTTAGGGGGTGGGAGAGGAGGGAGGGGATATGGGGGTTGGGGACAGAAGGGAGGGCTTAGGGTGGGGGATGAGTATAGGGACTGGGGCAGGTAGGGCTTCTATTAGTTGGGAGAAGGGTGTGATCTTCATCCCACTGGGGCTGTTGAATTTCCGGTGGAGGGTTCCCCACTCCCTTCTGGGATCGTAGGGTTCTGGGATGTGGTTCCCTGATTCCATTCCCTCTCCTTGCGCTCCTTCCTTGCTGCTGCTGCCCTCTGTCTCTCCTCCCTGATCATATCCCTCTGCAGGAATACCTTTTTAAACTTCTGCACATTGAGTAGGCTGCTCATTCTTTGCTAAAATATTCTCTTTTGTGTTCTCGCTTTTGAAAACCACTTTTATCAATTGATCTTTGTCCGTGTTGTACTGGCCAAGCCTGAAAACCTTTTCTATATTCAATTCTTCCCCCTCCATCTGTACTCCTTCAAGGATCTCTTTGACTGTGGCTTTGTCCATATCTCTCCTCACCCTTGGAGTGGCCTCTATTTGCACCTTAATACCTACAACGACTAGTGCTCTTTTCCTCCCTATCAGTCACCTAGTGCATCTTGCTGCTTCCTGAGAAGTAGCAACTTTCATGGCAATTTACTGTACTGCAGAGACCACTTCCGGGGTCCTACTAAGTATATATGCAAATGAGGGTAGTAATGTAGAAGTCCCTTGTTGACCAGAAGTCCCTTCTATAGATACATTACCATCTTCCTGAGGGCTGGTTCGTGGCGGATATTGGGGATTCTCTTTCAGGCTTTTAATCTCCTGCCTTGCCACAATCAGTTCATCCAGCAGGTTAGCTACCTTTTCCTTCATTACCTGTAGTTCCATCTTGATTTCACTCCACATTTGAACGAGTGCCTCCTCAAGCGAGTCATCTTGTCCTCCTCCTCCCTCTGTGTTACGTCTGCTCTGTGCCATGTTTGTTTACAAGTTCAGTTCTCCAATCCAATATGTGTGTGTGTGTGTGTGTGTGTGTGTGTGTGTGTGTGTGTGTGTGTGTGTGTGTGTGTGTGTGTGCGTGCGTGCGTGCGTGCGTACAACTGTTTGTGCGAATGTTTGACAATCAACAGGCGTACAGGTTCCTGAGCCTATTGGGCTCTATCATATCTACACTTGAAATTGTGTATGGAGTCAGCCTCCACCACATCACTTCCTAATGCATTCCATTTGTCAACCACTCTGACACTAAAAAGGTTCTTTCTGATATCTCTGTGGCTCATTTGGGCACTCCGTTTCCACCTGTGTCCCCTAGTGCGTGTGTCCCTTGTGTTAAATAGCCTGTCTTTATCTACTCAATCAACACACACACACACACATGTGTGTGTGTGTGTGTGTGTGTGTGTGTGTGTGTGTGTGTGTGTGTGTGTGTACTCACCTAGTTGTGTTTGCGGGGGTTGAGCTCTGGCTCTTTGGTCCCGCCTCTCAACTTTGTGTGTGTGTGTGTGTGTGTGTGTGTGTGTGTAAGTGTGTGTGTGTGTGTGTGTGTGTAAGTGTGTGTACTCACCTAGTTGTGTTTGCGGGGGTTGAGCTCTGGCTCTTTGGTCCCGCCTCTCAACTTTGTGTGTGTGTGTGTGTGTGTGTGTGTGTAAGTGTGTGTACTCACCTAGTTGTGTTTGCGGGGGTTGAGCTCTGGCTCTTTGGTCCCGCCTCTCAACTTTGTGTGTGTGTGTGTGAGTGTGTGTGTGTGTACTCACCTATTTGTACTCACCCATTTGTGCTTGCGGGGGTTCAGCTTTGGCTCTTTGGTCCCGCCTCTCAACTGTCAATCAACTGGTGTACAGATTCCTGAGCCTACTGGGCTCTATCATATCTACATTTAAAACTGTGTATGGAGTCAGCCTCCACCACATCACTGCCTAATGCATTCCATCCGTTAACTACTCTGACACTGAAAAAGTTCCTTCTAACGTCTCTGTGGCTCATGTGGGTACTCAGTTTCCACCTGTGTCTCCTTGTTCGCGTGCCACCAGTGTTGAATAGTTTATTCTTGTTTACCCGGTCGATTCCTCTGAGAATTTTGTAGGTTGTGATCATGTCTCCCCTTACTCTTCTGTCTTCCAGTGTCGTAAGGTGCATTTCCCGCAGCCTTTCCTCAGTAACTCATGCCTCTTAGTTCTGGGACTAGTCTAGTGGCATACCTTTGGACTTTTTCCAGCTTCGTCTTGTGCTTGACAAGGTACGGGCACCAAGCTTGGGGCCGCATACTCCATTATTGGTCTTACATATAGTGGTGTACAAGATTCTGAATGATTCCTTACACAGGTTCCTGAACGCTGTTCTGATGTTTAGCCAGCCTCGCACATGCCGCAGACATTATTTTTTTTATGTGGTCTTCAGGAGACAGGTTTGGTGTGATATCAACTCCTAGATCTTTCTCTCTGTTCGTTTCATTAAGTACTTCCATCTCCAATTCTGTATCCTGTGTTTGGCCTCCTATTTCCACTGCCTAGTTTCATTACTTTGCATTTACTCGGGTTGAACTTCAACAGCCATTTGTTTGACCATTCACTCAGTCTGTCTAGGTCATCTTGTAGCCTCCTTCTATCGTACCTCAGTTTCAATCCTCCTCATAATTTTTGCATCATCGGCAAACATTGAGAGAAACGATTCTATACCCTCTGGAAGATCATTTACATATATCAGAAACAGTATAGGTCCAAGGACTGACCCCTGCGGTACTCCACTAGTAACGTCTCGCCAATCTGAGACCTCACCCCTCACACTGACTCGTTGTCTCCTGTTACTTAGGTACTCCTGTATCCAACGGAGTACCTTCCCTTTCACTCCAGCCTGCATCTCCAGTTTTTTCACTAGCCTCTTGTGTGGCACTGTATCAAAGGCTTTCTGACAATCCAAAAATATGCAGTCCGCCCACCCTTCTCTTTCTTGCCTTATTTTTGTTGCCTGGTCGTAGAATTCAAGTAACCCTGTGAGACAGGATCTGCCATCCCTGAATCCATGTTGATGCTGCGTTACAAAGTTATTTCGCTCCAGGTGCTCCACTAACTTTCTTCGCACAATCTTCTCCATCATCTTGCATGGTATGCAGGTTAGGGACACTGGCCTGTAATTCAGTGCCTCCTGTCTATCCCCTTTCTTGTATATCGGGACTACGTTAGCTGCTTTCCAAATTTCTGGCAGTTCCCCTGTTGCCAGTGATTTGTTATACTTCCAGTGGTTCCTGGTTAGCTATTTCCTCTCTTATCTCTGGGATTTCTCCTTGCTCTAAGGTGAAGACCTCTTGGAATTTCTTATTCAGTTCCTCACTACACTTCCTTGTCGTTTGTAGTGAATCCTTCTGCCCCAATCCTTAATTTCATAACCTGTTCCTTTACTGTTGTTTTTCTCCTGATGTGGCTATGCAGCAATTTAGGCTGTCTTTGCCTTGCATTGCGATGTCATTTTCGTATTGTCTTTCTGCCTCTCTTCTCATCCTGACATATTCATTCCTGGCACTCTGGTATCTTTCTCTGCTCTCCAGTGTCCTGTTATTCCTATAGTTTCTCCATGCCCTTTTACTTTGCTGCTTAGCTAGCCTACATCTCTGATTAAACCATGGCTTTCTCATCTTCATTTCACTGTTTTCCTTTTGGACTGGGACAAACTTGTTTGCTGCGTCCTTGCATTTTTGCGTGATGTATTCCATCATGTCTTGGGCCGTCTTTTCCCTGAGCTCTGTTTCCCATGCTATATCTGTTAGGAATTTTCTTATCTCCTCATAGTTTCCCTTTCGGTATGCTAACCTTTTTGGTTTCGGTATCCCTCCTCGAGTTCAATAACCCTTCTTCAATCAGGTACTCAAACACCAATACACTGTGGTCGCTCATTCCTACTGGGGCCTCAAAACTGACTTTCTCTAATGTCAGAGTCGTTCAGGGTGAAGACCAGGTCGAGTCTCGCTGGTTCGTCATTTCCTCTCATCCTTGTGGGTTCTCTGACATGCTGGGTTAAAAAGTTTCTAGTCGCCACCTCCAGTAGTTTGGCTCTCCACGTATCCTCACCTCCATGCGGTTCCTTGTTCTCCCAATCAATCGTGCCGTGATTGAAGTCCCCCATGATGAGCAGGTGGGATCTATTTCTACAAGCAGAAGAGGCTGCCCTCTCAATTAAAGTGTTAACAGCCATGTTGTTGCTTTCGTACTCTTGACTGGGTCTTCTGTCATTTGGTGGAGGATTATATATTACTGCCACTACTATCCTTGGTCCTCCCATTGTCATGGTGCCTGCTATGTAGTCTCTGAAACCCTCACAGCCCGGGATAGCCATCTCCTTAAAGTTCCATTCCTTTCTCATGAGTAGGGCTACTCCGCCTCCTCCCCTACCTTACCTCTCTTTCCTTATTATTGTGTACTCCTGGGGAAACACGGCATTCATTATGATTCCAGAGAGTTTTGTTTCAGTGAGTCCAATTACATCTGGGTTCACTTCTTGTGCTCTTTCCCTTAGTTCAATTGCCTTGCTTGTGATCCCATCTATGTTCGAGTACATTGCCCTGAAACTAACTCTCTTCTGCTTGTCCTCTGGGGAGGACCTGTGGGGTCTGGGGTGAGCAGGAGCTGGGAGGATCTGGTATGGGGAGACTGGTGGAGGAGGAAGGGCTTGGGGGGGTAGGGGGAGGGGGAGGGCAGGGGGAGTGGGTGAGGGGGGGGGGGGGTAGGGGGAGTTGGTGAGGGGGGAGGGTTGGGGGGGTGAGAGGGGGAGGGGTGGGGGGATGGGGGAGAAAGGGGGGTTTGGGGGGGGCAATAAAGTGGGGAGGGCTTGGGGGGCGTGGGGGGAAAGGGAAGGCTGAGGTGGTTGAGGAAGAGGGGAGGGTTTTGGGGAGTGGAGGAGAGGGGAAGGCTTAGGTGGGGTGGGGGAGAGTGGGGAGCTTAGGGGGGTGGGGGAGAATGGAGGGCTTGTTGGTGGGAGAGACGGGAGGGCATGTGGGAGAAGGGAGGGCTTGGGGGATGGGGAAGAAGGGAGGTCCTGGGGGGAGGGGGGAGTGGGAGGAGGGGGGTGAGCGGGAGGAGAGGGGTGGGTGGGGGGAGGGTGCCTTAGGTGGGTACTGTGTGTGTGTGTGTGTGTGTGTGTGTGTGTGTGTGTGTGTGTGTGTGTGTGTGTGTGTGTGTGTGTGTGTGTGTGTGTGTGTGTGTGTGTGTGTGTGTGTGTGTGTGTGTGTGTGTGTGTGTGTGTGTGTGTGTGTGTGTGATGTGTGTGAGTGTGATTGTGTGAGTGGGAGTGTGTGGGTGGGGTGTGTGAGAAGAGAAGGGAGTCAGGGGACGAGTGTATGGAAGGGGGGGGGGTGTAGGCGGGGGGTTGGGGGGAGGGTAGGGTGTGTGTGTGTGTTTGTGTGTATGGTGAGGAGGGGGGGGTACCTAGGGGCGTCAGCCGGTGGCAGGAGGCAGGATGAAGGGAAGGATGGGGGGGGGGGGAGAAAGAGGGATGGAGTGAGGAAGATGAAGGAAGGGAGGGAGCGAGGGAGAGGGGGGAAGGAAATGGAATAAAGATGTGTGTGTGTACTCACCTAATTGCGCATGCGGGGGTTGAGCTTTGGCTCTTTGGTCCTGCCTCTCAACTGTCAATCAACTAGGTGTACAGATTCCTGAGCCTACTGGGCTCTATCATATCTACATTTGAAACTGTGTATGGAGTCAGCCTCCACCACATCACTTCCTAGTGCATTCCATTTATTAACTACTCTGACACTGAAAAAATTCTTTCTAACGTCTCTGTGGCTCATTTGGGTACTAAGTTTTCACCTGTGTTCCCTTGTTTGTGTCCCTCCTGTGCTGAAGAGTTTGTCTTTGTCCACCCTGTCAATTCCCCTGAGAATTTTGTAGGTGGTTATCAT
Organism: Procambarus clarkii; assembly: GCF_040958095.1. Lineage (NCBI taxonomy): Eukaryota > Metazoa > Arthropoda > Malacostraca > Decapoda > Cambaridae > Procambarus > Procambarus clarkii. The sequence continues at coordinate 42,076,481 of NC_091178.1, read as the reverse complement.
GTCACCCCTTACTCTTCTGTTTTCCAGGGATATGAAGATCAGCTCCTTTAGCCTTTCCTCGTAGCTCATTCCTCTCAGTTCCGGAACGAGCCTGGTGGCATACCGCTGAATCTTCTCTAACTTTGTCTTGTGTTTAACTAGATATGGACTCCAGGCTGGAGCTGCATACTCCAGGATTGGTCTTACATAAGTAGTATACAGGGTCCTGAACGATTCCTTACGCAAGTTTCTAAAGGCAGTTCTTATGTTGGCCAGTCTAGCAAATGCCGCTGATGATATTCTTTTAATGTGGGCCTCTGGGGACAGGTTCGGTGTGATATCAACTCCCAGATCTTTTTCTCTATTTGAATCTAGCAGGATTTCACCTCCCAGATGATACTTTGTGTTCAGCCTCCTGCTCCCTTCGCCTAATTTCATTACCTTACACTTTCCTGAGTTAAATTTAGCAGCCATTTTCTAGACCATTCCTCCAGTTCGTCCACGTTATCCTGTAGTCTCTGTCTATCTTCATCCGTCTTGATTCTTCTCATAATTTTTGCATCATCAGCAAACATTGAGTGGAACGAGTCTATACCCTCCGGAAGATCGTTTACATATATTAGAAACAGGATGGGTCCAAATACTGAGCCCTGTGGGACTCCGCTGGTGACATCTCGCTACTCTGATGTCTCCCCCCTCACCGTTACTCGATGTTTCCTGTTGCTTAAGTACTCCCTTATCCACTGGAGCACCTTCCCTTTTACTCCTCCCTGTTGCTCCAACTGTTTTAACAGCCTTTTATGAGGCACTGTGTCAAAGGCTTTTTGGCAGTCCAGGAAAATGCAGTCGGGCCACCCTTCTCTTTCCTGCCTAATTTTTGTTGCCTGGTCATAGAATTCTATTAAACCTGTGAGGCACGATTTACCATCTCTGAACCCATGTTGGTGGTGTGTTACAAAGTTATTTCCCTCCAGATACTCTACGAACCTTTTCCTCACGATCTTCTCCATCACCTTGCATGGTATACAAGTTAGGGAAACTGGCCTGTAGTTCAGTGCCTCGTGCCTGTCACCCTTCTTGTATATTGGGACTACGTTAGCTGTGTTCCTACTTTCTGGTAAATCTCCTGTTTCCAGTGACCTGTTATATACCATAGAGAGTGGTACACTTAGTGCTTCTGCACCTTCCTTTAGTATCCATGGTGAGATTCTGTCAGGCCCAACAGTCTTTGTCACATCCAGCTCCAACAGACACCTTTTGACCTCATCACTGGTGAGGTCAAATTCCTCCAAGGTTGCTTGGTTTGCCTCCTCCTCATTCAGTGAAGGGGCTTCTCCTTGTTCTATTGTGAAGACCTCCTGGAATCTCTTGTTGAGTTTTTCACACACCTCCTTGTCATTCTCTGTGTATCTGTTCTCCCCTTTTCTCAGTTTCATCACTTGTTCCTTCACTGCAGTTTTCCTCCTGATGTGGCTGTGGAGCAGCTATGGCTGGGTTTTGGCTTTACTCGCTGTGTCATTTTCAAACTATCTCTCTGCTTCCCTCCTCACCCTGAGGTACTCTTTTCTGGCCCTCTGATATCTCTCCCTGCTCTCCGGTGTTCTGTTATTTCTGTAGTTTCTCCATGTTTCTTTACTCAGTTGCTTCGCTGCCTTGCATTCCTGGTTGAACCGTGGGTTTTTCTGTTGTTTTCGTTTTTCTCCTTTTGGACGGAAATAAACCTGTCTGCAGCTTTCTGGCACTTCTGGGTGACACAATCCATCATGTCCTGCACATTCTTGTCTCTAAGTTCTGTTTCCCATGGTATTCCCCTGAGGAAGTTCCTCATCTCGTCATATTTTTCTCTTCGGTAATTTAGTCTTTTTCCCTCTGATCCCATTCTTGGATAGGTTATCCCTACCTCTACCAAGTACTCAAAAGTCAGTACACTGTGGTCACTCATTTCTATGTGGGCTTCAACTTTGACTTCCCTTACTTCTGACTCATTCAGGGTGAATATCAAGTCGAGTCCAGCTGGTTCATCATTGCCTCTCACTCCTGTGGGTTCCTTGACATGCTGGCTCAGAAAGGTCCTAGTGTGTGTGTGTGTGTGTGTGTTTGTGTGTGGGGTGGATGGTGTATGGTGGTGGGGGGATTGGCGGTGTGATCTTTTGATTCTAAGGTGACAGAAACTAGTGCCTACATGAGCCGTATTCGTCAAGATTCTTTACTTTCTTTAGCTAGTATCCAAGACTACTTGTTATACTAAAAACACTGTACACACAAAACCACAAACACTGGAGTGTGTGTATGGGGAGGTTAGGGGAAGAGATATTGGGAGGAAGGGGAGAGGAACAGAAGAGATCTATTTGTGTATGTTTAATGGGGGAGAGGGAGAAGGAGGAGGGTGAGAAATTGGAGGTATGGTCAATGGTCAGTTGTCCAACAGTTGTCAACTAAGTGTCAAAGGCCGCTATCTAGCCAGTTCCCATAGGGTAGTGTTTTGGGTAAGATGGGGTGGGAAAGAAGGGGGTGGGGGGGGGGGGTATCCTGTTGCTGGCGTGATGTTTCACATACGTAAAAACCGTTTCGTATTTTGATTTACTCCATCTCTTTACTGTGTGTGTGTGTGTGTGTGTGTGTGTGTGTGTGTGTGTGTGTGTGTGTGTGTGTGTGTGTGTGTGTGTGTGTGTGTGTGTGTGTGTGTGTGTGTACTCACCTATTTGTACTCACCTATTTGTGCTTGCGGGGGTTGAGCTTTAGCTCTTTGGTCCCGCCTATCAACTGTCAATCAACTGGTGTACAGATTCCTCAGCCTACTGGGCTCTATCATATCAACATTTAAAACTGTGTATGGAGTCAGCCTCCACCACATCACTGCCTAATGCATTCCATCCGTTAACTACTCTGACACTGAAAAAGTTCCTTCTAACGTCTCTGTGGCTCATGTGAGTACTCAGTTTCCACCTGTGTCCCCTTGTTCGCGTCCCACCAGTGTTGAATAGTTTATCCTTGTTTACCCGGTCGATTCCTCTGAAGATTTTGTAGGTTGTGATCATGTCTCCCCTTACTCGTCTGTCTTCCAGTGTCGTAAGGTGCATTTCCTGCAGCCTTTCCTCGTAACTCATGCCTCTTAGTTCTGGGACTAGTCTAGTGGCATACCTTTGGACTTTTTCCAGCTTCGTCTTGTGCTTGACAAGGTACGGGCACCAAGCTGGGGCCGCATACTCCATTATTGGTCTTACATATGTGGTGTACAAGATTCTGAATGATTCCTTACACAGATTCCTGAACTCTGTTCTGATGTTAGCCAGCCTCGCATATGCCGCAGACGTTATTCTTTTTATGTGGTCTTCAGGAGACAGGTTTGGTGTGATATCAACTCCTAGATCTTTCTCTCTGTTCGTTTCATTTAGTACTTCATCTCCAATTCTGTATCCTGTGTTTGGCCTCCTATTTCCACTGCCTAGTTTCATTACTTTGCATTTACTCGGGTTGAACTTCAACAGCCATTTGTTTGACTATTCACTCAGTCTGTCTAGGTCATCTTGTAGCCTCCTTCTATCGTACCTCAGTTTCAATCCTCCTCATAATTTTTGCATCATCGGCAAACATTGAGAGAAACGATTCTATACCCTCTGGAAGATCATTTACATATATCAGAAACAGTATAGGTCCAAGGACTGACCCCTGCGGTACTCCACTAGTAACGTCTCGCCAATCTGAGACCTCACCCCTCACACTGACTCGTTGTCTCCTGTTACTTAGGTACTCCTATATCCAACGGAGTACCTTCCCTTTCACTCCAGCCTGCATCTCCAGTTTTTTCACTAGCCTCTTGTGTGGCACTGTATCAAAGGCTTTCTGACAATCCAAAAATATGCAGTCTGCCTGGTCGTAGAATTCAAGTAACCCTGTGAGGCAGGACCTGCCATCCCTGAATCCATGTTGATGCTGTGTTACAAAGTTCTTTCGCTCCAGGTGCTCCACTAGCTTTCTTCGCACAATCTTCTCCATCAACTTGCATGGTATGCAGGTTAGGGACACTGGCCTGTAATTCAGTGCCTCCTGTCTATCCCCTTTCTTGTATATCGGGACTACGTTAGCTGCTTTCCAAATTTCTGGCAGTTCCCCTGTTGCCAGTGATTTGTTATACTTCCAGTGGTTCCTGGTTAGCTATTTCCTCTCTTATCTCTGGGATTTCTCCTTGCTCTAAGGTGAAGACCTCTTGGAATTTCTTATTCAGTTCCTCACACACTTCCTTGTCGTTTGTAGTGAATCCTTCTGCCCCAATCCTTAATTTCATAACCTGTTCCTTTACTGTTGTTTTTCTCCTGATGTGGCTATGCAGCAATTTAGGCTGTCTTTGCCTTGCTTGCGATGTCATTTTCGTATTGTCTTTCTGCCTCTCTTCTCATCCTGACATATTCATTCCTGGCACTCTGGTATCTTTCTCTGCTCTCCAGTGTCCTGTTATTCCTATAGTTTCTCCATGCCCTTTTACTTTGCTGCTTAGCTAGCCTACGTCTCTGATTAAACCATGGCTTTCTCATCTTCATTTCACTGTTTTCCTTTTGGACTGGGACAAACTTGTTTGCTGCGTCCTTGCATTTTTGCGTGATGTATTCCATCATGTCTTGGGCCGTCTTTTCCCTGAGCTCTGTTTCCCAAGCTATATCTGTTAGGAATTTTCTTATCTCCTCATAGTTTCCCTTTCGGTATGCTAACTTTTTGGTTTCGGTATCCCTCCTCGAGTTCAATAACCCTTCTTCAATCAGGTACTCAAACACCAATACACTGTGGTCGCTCATTCCTACTGGGGCCTCAAAACTGATTTCTCTAATGTCAGAGTCGTTCAGGGTGAAGACCAGGTCGAGTCTCGCTGGTTCGTCATTTCCTCTCATCCTTGTGGGTTCTCTGACATGCTGGGTTAAAAAGTTTCTAGTCGCCACCTCCAGTAGTTTGGCTCTCCACGTATCCTCACCTCCATGCGGTTCCTTGTTCTCCCAATCAATCGTGCCGTGATTGAAGTCCCCCATGATGAGCAGGTGGGATCTATTTCTACAAGCAGAAGAGGCTGCCCTCTCAATTAAAGTGTTAACTGCCATGTTGTTGCTTTCGTACTCTTGACTGGGTCTTCTGTCATTTGGTGGAGGATTATATATTACTGCCACTACTATCCTTGGTCCTCCCATTGTCATGGTGCCTGCTATGTAGTCTCTGAAACCCTCACAGCCCGGGATATCCATCTCCTTAAAGTTCTATTCCTTTCTCATGAGTAGGGCTACTCCGCCTCCTCCCCTACCTTCCCTCTCTTTCCTTATTATTGTGTACTCCTGGGGAAACACGGCATTCATTATGATTCCAGAGAGTTTTGTTTCAGTGAGTCCAATTACATCTGGGTTCACTTCTTGTGCTCTTTCCCTTAGTTCAATTGCCTTGCTTGTGATCCCATCTATGTTCGAGTACATTGCCCTGAAACTAACTCTCTTCTGCTTGTCCTCTGGAGAGGACCTGTGGGGTCTGGGGTGAGCAGGAGCTGGGAGGATCTGGTATGGGGAGACTGGTGGAGGAGGAAGGGCTTGGGGGGGTAGGGGGAGGGGGAGGGCAGGGGGAGTGGGTGAGGGGGGTAGGGGGGGGTAGGGGGAGTTGGTGAGGGGGGGAGGGTTGGGGGGGGGGTGAGAGGGGGAGGGGTGGTGGGATGGGGGAGAAAGGGGGGTTTGGGGGGGGCAATAAAGTGGGGAGGGCTTGGGGGGCGTGGGGGGAAAGGGAAGGCTGAGGTGGTTGAGGAAGAGGGGAGGGTTTTGGGGAGTGGTGGAGAGGGGAAGGCTTAGGTGGGGTGGGGGAGAGTGGGGAGCTTAGGGGGGTGGGGGAGAATGGAGGGCTTGTGGGTGGGAGAGACGGAAGGGCATGTGGGAGAAGGGAGGGCTTGGGGGATGGGGAAGAAGGGAGGTCCTGGGGGGAGGGGGGAGTGGGAGGAGGGGGGTGAGCGGGAGGAGAGGGGTGGGTGGGGGGAGGGTGCCTTAGGTGGGTTCTGTGTGTGTGTGTGTGTGTGTGTGTGTGTGTGTGTGTGTGTGTGTGTGTGTGTACTCACCTAATTGTGCTTGCGGGGGTTGAGCTCTGGCTCTTTGGTCCCGAGGTGTGTGTGTGTGTGTGTGTGTGTGTGTGTGTGTGTGTGTGTGTGTGTGTGTGTGTGTGTGTGTGTGTGTGCGTGTGATTGTGTGAGTGTGAGTGTGAGTGGGAGTGTGTGGGTGGGGTGTGTGAGAAGAGAAGGGAGTCAGGGGACGAGTGTATGGAAGGGGGGGGGGTGTAGGCGGGGGGTTGGGGGGAGGGTAGGGTGTGTGTGTGTGTTTGTGTGTATGGTGAGGAGGGGGGGGGGGTACCTAGGGGCGTCAGCCGGTGCCAGGAGGCAGGATGAAGGGAAGGATGGGGGGGGGGAGAAAGAGGGATGGAGTGAGGAAGATGGAGGAAGGGAGGGAGCGAGGGAGAGGGGGAAGGAAATGGAATAAAGATGTGTGTGTGTACTCACCTAATTGCGCATGCGGGGGTTGAGCTTTGGCTCTTTGGTCCTGCCTCTCAACTGTCAATCAACTGGTGTACAGATTCCTGAGCCTACTGGGCTCTATCATATCTACATTTGAAACTGTGTATGGAGTCAGCCTCCACCACATCACTTCCTAGTGCATTCCATTTATTAACTACTCTGACACTGAAAAAATTCTTTCTAACGTCTCTGTGGCTCATTTGGGTACTAAGTTTTCACCTGTGTTCCCTTGTTTGTGTCCCTCCTGTGCTGAAGAGTTTGTCTTTGTCCACCCTGTCAATTCCCCTGAGAATTTTGTAGGTGGTTATCATGTCACCCCTTACTCTTCTGTTTTCCAGGGATATGAAGATCAGCTCCTTTAGCCTTTCCTCGTAGCTCATTCCTCTCAGTTCCGGAACGAGCCTGGTGGCATACCGCTGAATCTTCTCTAACTTTGTCTTGTGTTTAACTAGATATGGACTCCAGGCTGGAGCTGCATACTCCAGGATTGGTTTTACATAAGTAGTATACAGGGTCCTGAACGATTCCTTACGCAAGTTTCTAAAGGCAGTTCTTATGTTGGCCAGTCTAGCAAATGCCGCTGATGATATTCTTTTAATGTGGGCCTCTGGGGACAGGTTCGGTGTGATATCAACTCCCAGATCTTTTTCTCTATTTGAATCTAGCAGGATTTCACCTCCCAGATGATACTTTGTGTTCAGCCTCCTGCTCCCTTCGCCTAATTTCATTACCTTACACTTTCCTGAGTTAAATTTAGCAGCCATTTTCTAGACCATTCCTCCAGTTCGTCCACGTTATCCTGTAGTCTCTGTCTATCTTCATCCGTCTTGATTCTTCTCATAATTTTTGCATCATCAGCAAACATTGAGTGGAACGAGTCTATACCCTCCGGAAGATCGTTTACATATATTAGAAACAGGATGGGTCCAAATACTGAGCCCTGTGGGAATCCGCTGGTGACATCTCGCTACTCTGATGTCTCCCCCCTCACCGTTACTCGATGTTTCCTGTTGCTTAAGTACTCCCTTATCCACTGGAGCACCTTCCCTTTTACTCCTCCCTGTTGCTCCAACTGTTTTAACAGCCTTTTATGAGGCACTGTGTCAAAGGCTTTTTGGCAGTCCAGGAAAATGCAGTCGGGCCACCCTTCTCTTTCCTGCCTAATTTTTGTTGCCTGGTCATAGAATTCTATTAAACCTGTGAGGCACGATTTACCATCTCTGAACCCATGTTGGTGGTGTGTTACAAAGTTATTTCCCTCCAGATACTCTACGAACCTTTTCCTCACGATCTTCTCCATCACCTTGCATGGTATACAAGTTAGGGAAACTGGCCTGTAGTTCAGTGCCTCGTGCCTGTCACCCTTCTTGTATATTGGGACTACGTTAGCTGTGTTCCTACTTTCTGGTAAATCTCCTGTTTCCAGTGACCTGTTATATACCATAGAGAGTGGTACACTTAGTGCTTCTGCACCTTCCTTTAGTATCCATGGTGAGATTCTGTCAGGCCCAACAGTCTTTGTCACATGTAGCTCCAACAGACACCTTTTGACCTCATCACTGGTGAGGTCAAATTCCTCCAAGGTTGCTTGGTTTGCCTCCTCCTCATTCAGTGAAGGGGCTTCTCCTTGTTCTATTGTGAAGACCTCCTGGAATCTCTTGTTGAGTTCTTCACACACCTCCTTGTCATTCTCTGTGTATCTGTTCTCCCCTTTTTTCAGTTTCATCACTTGTTCCTTCACTGCAGTTTTCCTCCTGATGTGGCTGTGGAGCAGCTATGGCTGGGTTTTGGCTTTACTCGCTGTGTCATTTTCAAACTATCTCTCTGCTTCCCTCCTCACCCTGAGGTACTCTTTTCTGGCCCTCTGATATCTCTCCCTGCTCTCCGGTGTTCTGTTATTTCTGTAGTTTCTCCATGTTTCTTTACTCAGTTGCTTCGCTGCCTTGCATTCCTGGTTGAACCGTGGGTTTTTCTGTTGTTTTCGTTTTTCTCCTTTTGGACGGAAATAAACCTGTCTGCAGCTTTCTGGCACTTCTGGGTGACACAATCCATCATGTCCTGCACATTCTTGTCTCTAAGTTCTGTTTCCCATGGTATTCCCCTGAGGAAGTTCCTCATCTCGTCATATTTTTCTCTTCGGTAATTTAGTCTTTTTCCCTCTGATCCCATTCTTGGATAGGTTATCCCTACCTCTACCAAGTACTCAAAAGTCAGTACACTGTGGTCACTCATTTCTATGTGGGCTTCAACTTTGACTTCCCTTACTTCTGACTCATTCAGGGTGAATATCAAGTCGAGTCCAGCTGGTTCATCATTGCCTCTCACTCCTGTGGGTTCCTTGACATGCTGGCTCAGAAAGTTCCTAGTGTGTGTGTGTGTGTGTGTGTTTGTGTGTGGGGTGGATGGTGTATGGTGGTGGGGGGATTGGCGGTGTGATCTTTTGATTCTAAGGTGACAGAAACTAGTGCCTACATGAGCCGTATTCGTCAAGATTCTTTACTTTCTTTAGCTAGTATCCAAGACTACTTGTTATACTAAAAACACTGTACACACAAAACCACAAACACTGGAGTGTGTGTATGGGGAGGTTAGGGGAAGAGATATTGGGAGGAAGGGGAGAGGAACAGAAGAGATCTATTTGTGTATGTTTAATGGGGGAGAGGGAGAAGGAGGAGGGTGAGAAATTGGAGGTATGGTCAATGGTCAGTTGTCCAACAGTTGTCAACTAAGTGTCAAAGGCCGCTATCTAGCCAGTTCCCATAGGGTAGTGTTTTGGGTAAGATGGGGTGGGAAAGAAGGGGGTGGGGGGGGGGGGTATCCTGTTGCTGGCGTGATGTTTCACATACGTAAAAACCGTTTCGTATTTTGATTTACTCCATCTCTTTACTGTGTGTGTGTGTGTGTGTGTGTGTGTGTGTGTGTGTGTGTGTGTGTACTCACCTATTTGTACTCACCTATTTGTGCTTGCGGGGGTTGAGCTTTAGCTCTTTGGTCCCGCCTATCAACTGTCAATCAACTGGTGTACAGATTCCTCAGCCTACTGGGCTCTATCATATCTACATTTAAAACTGTGTATGGAGTCAGCCTCCACCACATCACTGCCTAATGCATTCCATCCGTTAACTACTCTGACACTGAAAAAGTTCCTTCTAACGTCTCTGTGGCTCATGTGAGTACTCAGTTTCCACCTGTGTCCCCTTGTTCGCGTCCCACCAGTGTTGAATAGTTTATCCTTGTTTACCCGGTCGATTCCTCTGAAGATTTTGTAGGTTGTGATCATGTCTCCCCTTACTCGTCTGTCTTCCAGTGTCGTAAGGTGCATTTCCTGCAGCCTTTCCTCGTAACTCATGCCTCTTAGTTCTGGGACTAGTCTAGTGGCATACCTTTGGACTTTTTCCAGCTTCGTCTTGTGCTTGACAAGGTACGGGCACCAAGCTGGGGCCGCATACTCCATTATTGGTCTTACATATGTGGTGTACAAGATTCTGAATGATTCCTTACACAGGTTCCTGAACTCTGTTCTGATGTTAGCCAGCCTCGCATATGCCGCAGACGTTATTCTTTTTATGTGGTCTTCAGGAGACAGGTTTGGTGTGATATCAACTCCTAGATCTTTCTCTCTGTTCGTTTCATTAAGTACTTCATCTCCAATTCTGTATCCTGTGTTTGGCCTCCTATTTCCACTGCCTAGTTTCATTACTTTGCATTTACTCGGGTTGAACTTCAACAGCCATTTGTTTGACTATTCACTCAGTCTGTCTAGGTCATCTTGTAGCCTCCTTCTATCGTACCTCAGTTTCAATCCTCCTCATAATTTTTGCATCATCGGCAAACATTGAGAGAAACGATTCTATACCCTGTGGAAGATCATTTACATATATCAGAAACAGTATAGGTCCAAGGACTGACCCCTGCGGTACTCCACTAGTAACGTCTCGCCAATCTGAGACCTCACCCCTCACACTGACTCGTTGTCTCCTGTTACTTAGGTACTCCTATATCCAACGGAGTACCTTCCCTTTCACTCCAGCCTGCATCTCCAGTTTTTTCACTAGCCTCTTGTGTGGCACTGTATCAAAGGCTTTCTGACAATCCAAAAATATGCAGTCTGCCTGGTCGTAGAATTAGAGTAACCCTGTGAGGCAGGACCTGCCATCCCTGAATCCATGTTGATGCTGTGTTACAAAGTTCTTTCGCTCCAGGTGCTCCACTAGCTTTCTTCGCACAATCTTCTCCATCATCTTGCATGGTGTGCAGGTTAGGGACACTGGCCTGTAATTCAGTGCCTCCTGTCTATCCCCTTTCTTGTATATCGGGACTACGTTAGCTGCTTTCCAAATTTCTGGCAGTTCCCCTGTTGCCAGTGATTTGTTATACTTCCAGTGGTTCCTGGTTAGCTATTTCCTCTCTTATCTCTGGGATTTCTCCTTGCTCTAAGGTGAAGACCTCTTGGAATTTCTTATTCAGTTCCTCACACACTTCCTTGTCGTTTGTAGTGAATCCTTCTGCCCCAGTCCTTAATTTCATAACCTGTTCCTTTACTGTTGTTTTTCTCCTGATGTGGCTATGCAGCAATTTAGGCTGTCTTTGCCTTGCTTGCGATGTCATTTTCGTATTGTCTTTCTGCCTCTCTTCTCATCCTGACATATTCATTCCTGGCACTCTGGTATCTTTCTCTGCTCTCCAGTGTCCTGTTATTCCTATAGTTTCTCCATGCCCTTTTACTTTGCTGCTTAGCTAGCCTACATCTCTGATTAAACCATGGCTTTCTCATCTTCATTTTACTGTTTTCCTTTTGGACTGGGACAAACTTGTTTGCTGCGTCCTTGCATTTTTGCGTGATGTATTCCATCATGTCTTGGGCCGTCTTTTCCCTGAGCTCTGTTTCCCATGCTATATCTGTTAGGAATTTTCTTATCTCCTCATAGTTTCCCCTTCGGTATGCTAACTTTTTGGTTTCGGTATCCCTCCTTGAGTTCAATAACCCTTCTTCAATCAGGTACTCAAACACCAATACACTGTGGTCGCTCATTCCTACTGGGGCCTCAAAACTGATTTCTCTAATGTCAGAGTCGTTCAGGGTGAAGACCAGGTCGAGTCTCGCTGGTTCGTCATTTCCTCTCATCCTTGTGGGTTCTCTGACATGCTGGGTTAAAAAGTTTCTAGTCGCCACCTCCAGTAGTTTGGCTCTCCACGTATCCTCGCCTCCATGCGGTTCCTTGTTCTCCCAATCAATCGTGCCGTGATTGAAGTCCCCCATGATGAGCAGGTGGGATCTATTTCTACAAGCAGAAGAGGCTGCCCTCTCAATTAAAGTGTTAACTGCCATGTTGTTGCTTTCGTACTCTTGACTGGGTCTTCTGTCATTTGGTGGAGGATTATATATTACTGCCACTACTATCCTTGGTCCTCCCATTGTCATGGTGCCTGCTATGTAGTCTCTTAAACCTTCACAGCCCGGGATAGCCATCTCCTTAAAATTCCATTCCTTTCTCATGAGTAGGGCTACTCCGCCTCCTCCCCTACCTTCCCTCTCTTTCCTTATTATTGTGTACTCCTGGGGAAACACGGCATTCGTTATGATTCCTGAGAGTTTTGTTTCAGTGAGTCCAATTACATCTGGGTTCACTTCTTGTGCTCTTTCCCTTAGTTCAATTGCCTTGCTTGTGATCCCATCTATGTTCGAGTACATTGCCCTGAAACTAACTCTCTTCTGCTTCTCCTCTGGGGGGGACCTGTGGGGTCTGGGGTGAGCAGGAGCTGGGAGGATCTGGTATGGGGAGACTGGTGGAGGAGGAAGGGCTTGGGGGGGTAGGGGGAGGGGGAGGGCAGGGGGAGTGGGAGAGGGGGGGAGGGGGGGGGGGTAGGGGGAGTTGGTGAGAGGGGGAGGGGGGGGTGAGAGGGGGAGGGGGGGGTGAGAGGGGGAGGGGGGAGAAAGGGGGGTTTGGGGGGCAATAAAGTGGGGAGGGCGTGGGGGGAAAGGGAAGGCTGAGGTGGTTGAGGAAGAGGGGAGGGTTTTGGGGAGAGGTGGAGAGGGGAAGGCTTAGGTGGGGTGGGGGAGAGTGGGGAGCTTAGGGGGGTGGGGGAGAATGGAGGGCTTGTGGGTGGGAGAGACGGAAGGGCATGTGGGAGAAGGGAGGGCTTGGGGGATGGGGAAGAAGGGAGGTCCTGGGGGGAGGGGGGAGTGGGAGGAGGGGGGTGAGCGGGAGGAGAGGGGTGGGTGGGGGGAGGGTGCCTTAGGTGGGTACTGTGTGTGTGTGTGTGTGTGTGTGTGTGTGTGTGTGTGTGTGTGTGTGTGTGTGTGTGTGTACTCACCTAATTGTGCTTGCGGGGGTTGAGCTCTGGCTCTTTGGTCCCGCCTCTCAACCGTCAATCAACTGGTGTACAGATTCCTGAGCCTATTGGGCTCTATCATATCTACATTTGAAACTGTGTATGGAGTCAGCCTCCACCACATCACTTCCTAATGCATTCCCTTTACTAACTACTCTGACACTGAAAAAGTTCTTTCTAACGTCTCTGTGGCTCATTTGGGTACTCAGCTTCCACCTGTGTCCCCTTGTTCGCGTCCCACCAGTGTTGAATAGTTCATCCTTGTTTACCCGGTCGATTCCCCTGAGGATTTTGTAGGTTGTGATCATGTCCCCCCTTACTCTTCTGTCTTCCAGTGTCGTGAGGTGCATTTCCCGCAGCCTTTCCTCATAACTCATGCCTCTTAGTTCTGGGACTAGTCTAGTAGCATACCTTTGGACTTTTTCCAGCTTCGTCTTGTGCTTGACAAGGTACGGGCTCCATGCTGGGGCCGCATACTCCAGGATTGGTCTTACATATGTGGTGTACAAGATTCTGAATGATTCCTTACACAGGTTCCTGAACGCCGTTCTGATGTTAGCCAGCCTCGCATATGCCGCAGACGTTATTCTCTTATGTGGGCTTCAGGAGACAGGTTTGGTGTGATATCAACTCCTAGATCTTTCTCTCTGTCTGTTTCATTAAGTACTTCATCTCCTATTCTGTATCCTGTGCCTGGCCTCCTGTTTCCACTTCCTAGTTTCATTACTTTGCATTTACTCGGGTTGAACTTCAACAGCCATTTGTTGGACCATCCACTCAGTCTATCCCACTGTGTGTGTGTGTGTGTGTGTGTGTGTGTGTGTGTGTGTGTGTGTGTGTGTGTGTGTGTGTGTGTGTGTGTGTGTGTGTGTGTGTGTGTGTGTGTGTGTGTGTGTGTGTGTGTGTGTGTGCGCGTGTGATTGTGTGAGTGTGAGTGTGAGTGGGAGTGTGTGGGTGGGGTGTGTAAGAAGAGAAGGGAGTCAGGGGACGAGTGTATGGAGGGGGGGGGGTGTAGGCAGGGAGTTGGGGGGAGGGTAGGGTGTGTGTGTGTGTGTTTGTGTGTATGGTGAGGAGGGGGGGGGTACCTAGGGGCGTCAGCCGGTGCCAGGAGGCAGGATGAAGGGAAGGATGGGGGGGGGGGAGAAAGAGGGATGGAGTGAGGAAGATGGAGGAAGGGAGGGAGCGAGGGAGAGGGGGGAGGAAATGGAATAAAGATGTGTGTGTGTACTCACCTAATTGCGCATGCGGGGGTTGAGCTTTGGCTCTTTGGTCCTGCCTCTCAACTGTCAATCAACTGGTGTACAGATTCCTGAGCCTACTGGGCTCTATCATATCTACATTTGAAACTGTGTAAGGAGTCAGCCTCCACCACATCACTTCCTAGTGCATTCCATTTATTAACTACTCTGACACTGAAAAAAATCTTTCTAACGTCTCTGTGGCTCATTTGGGTACTAAGTTTTCACCTGTGTCCCCTTGTTCGCGTCCCTCCTGTGCTGAAGAGTTTGTCTTTGTCCACCCTGTCAATTCCCCTGAGAATTTTGTAGGTGGTTATCATGTCACCCCTTACTCTTCTGTTTTCCAGGGATATGAAGATCAGCTCCTTTAGCCTTTCCTCGTAGCTCATTCCTCTCAGTTCCGGAACGAGCCTGGTGGCATACCGCTGAATCTTCTCTAACTTTGTCTTGTGTTTAACTAGATATGGACTCCAGGCTGGAGCTGCATACTCCAGGATTGGTCTTACATAAGTAGTATACAGGGTCCTGAACGATTCCTTACGCAAGTTTCTAAAGGCAGTTCTTATGTTGGCCAGTCTAGCAAATGCCGCTGATGATATTCTTTTAATGTGGGCCTCTGGGGACAGGTTCGGTGTGATATCAACTCCCAGATCTTTTTCTCTATTTGAATCTAGCAGGATTTCACCTCCCAGATGATACCTTGTGTTCAGCCTCCTGCTCCCTTCGCCTAATTTCATTACCTTACACTTTCCTGAGTTAAATTTAGCAGCCATTTTCTAGACCATTCCTCCAGTTTGTCCAGGTCATCCTGTAGTCTCTGTCTATCTTCATCCGTCTTGATTCTTCTCATAATTTTTGCATCATCAGCAAACATTGAGAGGAACGAGTCTATACCCTCCGGAAGATCGTTTACATATATTAGAAACAGGATGGGTCCAAGTACTGAGCCCTGTGGGACTCCGCTGGTGACATATCGCTACTCTGATGTCTCCCCCCTCACCGTTACTCGATGTTTCCTGTTGCTTAAGTACTCCCTTATCCACTGGAGCACCTTACCTTTTACTCCTGCCTGATGCTCCAACTGTTTTAACAGCCTTTTATGGGGGTACTGTGTCAAAGGTTTTTTGGCAGTCCAGGAAAATGCAGTCGGGCCACCCTTCTCTTTCCTGCCTAATTTTTGTTGCCTGGTCATAGAATTCTATTAAACCTGTGAGGCACGATTTACCATCTCTGAACCCATGTTGGTGGTGTGTTACAAAGTTATTTCCCTCCAGATACTCTACGAACCTTTTCCTCACGATCTTCTCCATCACCTTGCATGGTATACAAGTTAGGGAAACTGGCCTGTAGTTCAGTGCCTCGTGCCTGTCACCCTTCTTGTATATTGGGACTACGTTAGCTGTGTTCCTACTTTCTGGTAAATCTCCAGTTTCCAGTGACCTGTTATACACCATAGAGAGTGGTACACTTAGTGCTTCTGCACCTTCCTTTAGTATCCATGGTGAGATTCTGTCAGGCCCAACAGTCTTTGTCACATCCAGCTCCAACAGACACCTTTTGACCTCATCACTGGTGAGGTCAAATTCCTCCAAGGTTGCTTGGTTTGCCTCCTCCTCATTCAGTGAAGGGGCTTCTCCTTGCTCTATTGTGAAGACCTCCTGGAATCTCTTGTTGAGTTCTTCACACACCTCCTTGTCATTCTCTGTGTATCTGTTCTCCCCTTTTCTCAGTTTCATCACTTGTTCCTTCACTGCAGTTTTCCTCCTGATGTGGCTGTGGAGCAGCTATGGCTGGGTTTTGGCTTTACTCGCTGTGTCATTTTCAAACTATCTCTCTGCTTCCCTCCTCACCCTGAGGTACTCTTTTCTGGGCCTCTGATATCTCTCCCTGCTCTCCGGTGTTCTGTTATTTCTGTAGTTTCTCCATGTTCCTTTACTCAGTTGCTTCGCTACCTTGCATTCCTGGTTGAACCGTGGGTTTTTCTGTTGTTTTCGTTTTTCTCCTTTTGGACGGAAATAAACCTGTCTGCAGCTTTCTGGCACTTCTGGGTGACACAATCCATCATGTCCTGCACATTCTTGTCTCTAAGTTCTGTTTCCCATGGTATTCCCCTGAGGAAGTTCCTCATCTCGTCATATTTTTCTCTTCGGTAATTTAGTCTTTTTCCCTCTGATCCCATTCTTGGATAGGTTATCCCTACCTCTACCAAGTACTCAAAAGTCAGTACACTGTGGTCACTCATTTCTATGTGGGCTTCAACTTTGACTTCCCTTACTTCTGACTCATTCAGGGTGAATATCAAGTCGAGTCCAGCTGGTTCATCATTGCCTCTCACTCCTGTGGGTTCCTTGACATGCTGGCTCAGAAAGTTCCTAGTGTGTGTGTGTGTGTGTGTGTTTGTGTGTGGGGTGGATGGTGTATGGTGGTGGGGGGATTGGCGGTGTGATCTTTTGATTCTAAGGTGACAGAAACTAGTGCCTACATGAGCCGTATTCGTCAAGATTCTTTACTTTCTTTAGCTAGTATCCAAGACTACTTGTTATACTAAAAACACTGTACACACAAAACCACAAACACTGGAGTGTGTGTATGGGGAGGTTAGGGGAAGAGATATTAGGAGGAAGGGGAGAGGAACAGAAGAGATCTATTTGTGTATGTTTAATGGGGGAGAGGGAGAAGGAGGAGGGTGAGAAATTGGAGGTATGGTCAATGGTCAGTTGTCCAACAGTTGTCAACTAAGTGTCAAAGGCCGCTATCTAGCCAGTTCCCATAGGGTAGTGTTTTGGGTAAGATGGGGTGGGAAAGAAGGGGGGGGGGTATCCGGTTGCTGGCGTGATGTTTCACATACGTAAAAACCGTTTCGTATTTTGATTTACTCCATCCCTTTACTGTGTGTGTGTGTGTGTGTGTGTGTGTGTGTGCGTGTGTGTGTGTGTGTGTGTGTGTGTGTGTGTGTGTCTGTGTGTGTGTGTGTGTGTGTGTGTGTGTGTGTGTGTGTGTGTGTGTGTGTGTGTGTGTGTGTGTGTGTGTGTGTGTGTGTGTGTGTGTGTGTGTGTGTGTACTCACCTATTTGTGCTTGCGGGGGTTGAGCTTTGGCTCTTTGGTCCCGCCTCTCAACTGTCAATCAACTGGTGTACAGATTCCTGAGCCTACTGGGCTCTATCATATCTACATTTAAAACTGTGTATGGAGTCAGCCTCCACCACATCACTGCCTAATGCATTCCATCCGTTAACTACTCTGACACTGAAAAAGTTCCTTCTAACGTCTCTGTGGCTCATGTGAGTACTCAGTTTCCACCTGTGTCCACTTGTTCGCGTCCCACCAGTGTTGAATAGTTTATCCTTGTTTACCCGGTCGATTCCTCTGAAGATTTTGTAGGTTGTGATCATGTCTCCCCTTAGTCTTCTGTCTTCCAGTGTCGTAAGGTGCATTTCCCGCAGCCTTTCCTCATAACTCATGCCTCTTATTTCTGGGACTAGTCTAGTAGCATACCTTTGGACTTTTTTGCAGCTTCGTCTTGTGCTTGACAAGGTACGGGCTCCATGCTGGGGCCGCATACTCCAGGATTGGTCTTACATATGTGGTGTACAAGATTCTGAATGATTCCTTACACAGGTTCCTGAACGCTGTTCTGATGTTAGCCAGCCTCGCATTTGCCGCAGACGCTATTCTTTTTATGTGGGCTTCAGGAGACAGGTTTGGTGTGATATCAACTCCTAGATCTTTCTCTCTGTTCGTTTCATTAAGTACTTCATCTCCTATTCTGTATCCTGTGTTTGGCCTCCTATTTCCACCACCTAGTTTCATTACTTTGCATTTACTCGGGTTGAACTTCAACAGCCATTTGTTGGACCATTCACTCAGTCTGTCTAGGTCATCTTGTAGCCTCCTACTATCGTCCTCAGTTTCAATCCTCCTCATAATTTTTGCATCATCGGCAAACATTGAGAGAAACGATTCTATACCCTCTGGAAGATCATTTACATATATCAGAAACAGTATAGGTCCAAGGACTGACCCCTGCGGTACTCCACTCGTAACGTCTCGCCAATCTGAGACCTCACCCCTCACACTGACTCGTTGTCTCCTGTTACTTAGGTACTCCTGTATCCAACGGAGTACTTCCCTTTCACTCCAGCCTGCATCTCCAGTTTTTTCACTAGCCTCTTGTGTGGCACTGTGTCAAAGGCTTTCTGACAATACAAAAATATGCAGTCTGCCCACCCTTCTCTTTCTTGCCTTTTTTTTGTTGCCTGGACGTAGAATTCAAGTAACCCTGTGAGGCACGACCTGCCATCCCTGAATCCATGTTGATGCTGTGTTACAAAGTTCTTTCGCTCCAGATGTTCCACTAGCTTTCTACGCACAATCTTCTCCATCAACTTGCATGGTATGCAGGTTAGGGACACTGGTCTGTAATTCAGTGCCTCCTGTCTATCCCCTTTCTTGTATATCGGGACTACGTTAGCTGCTTTCCAAATTTCTGGCAGTTCCCCTGTTGCCAGTGATTTGTTATACACCATGGAGAGCGCGAGGCACAGTTCTTCTGCTCCTTCCTTTAGTATCCAAGGGAAGATTCCATCTGGACCTATAGCCTTTGTCACATCCAATTCTAGTAAACACTTCCTTACTTCCCCGTTGGTAATCTCAAACTCTTCCAGTGGTTCCTGGTTAGCTATTCCCTCTCTTATCTCTGGGATTTCTCCTTGCTCTAAGGTGAAGACCTCCTGGAATTTCTTATTCAGTTCCTCACACACTTCCTTGTCGTTTGTAGTGAATCCTTCTTCCCCTAACCTTAATTTCATAACCTGTTCCTTTACTGTTGTTTTTCTCTTGATGTGGCTATGCAGCAATTTAGGCTGAGTCTTTGCCTTGCTTGCGATGTCATTTTCGTATTGTCTTTCTGCCTCTCTTCTCATCCTAACATATTCATTCCTGGCATTCTGGTATCTTTCTCTGCTCTCCAGTGTCCTGTTATTCCTATAGTTTCTCCATGCCCTTTTACTTTGCTGCTTAGCTAGCCTACATCTCTGATTAAACTATGGGTTTCTCATCTTCATTTCACTGTTTTCCTTTTGGACTGGGACAAACTTGTTTGCTGCATCCTTGCATTTTTGCGTGATGTATTCCTTCATATCTTGGGCCGTCTTTTCCCTGAGCTCTGTTTCCCATGCTATATCTGCTAGGCATTTTCTTATCTCCTCATAGTTTCCCTTTCGGTATGCTAACCTTTTGGTTTCGGTATCCCTTCTCGAGTATGTGTGTGTGTGTGTGTTTGCTTGTGTGTGTGTGTTTGCTTGTGTATGTGTTTGCTTGTGAGTGTGAGTGTCACGAGGGTCTCCTATGTGTCACACTTCTACCCAGAATGAGCCACTTTGTGAGTCTAAATATATATGATAAACTGAACAAGATTTCTCTTATAATTAACCTTACTGTACATCAGGTAACTGACAGGAGCAGGCAGTACTCACCGGCCAAAACCGTCCCGCTCACCCAACCATGTGAGTTTATAATGATGTCCTTATGTCGTGAACATCAGTGGATTCGTCGTCTCTCCACGTGGTGTTGAGTCCCACTCTTCCACTGAGTGTCAGTGGATCGGTGCTGCTGGTTGTTTCAGTATGCTGTATGCTTTCGCCTGTTGTGTTACCGTTCACTAATTTACTGTATCACTGTTCTCTATAGCCCAATTATACCTTGATACAAATATGTAAACATCGGCCTCGTGGCCCTGTGTGGTAACTCTCCATACAAGCTTAGTGGTTCGCTATGGTGAACACAAAAGTAAATATTTATATATAACGTGTATATATAGTGTAATAACAGCAAAAGGAGTATGATGGGAGGAGCCATTTTGGTGAGGAAGGGAGTGAGGCTGTCGTCTGCTGGCTGGTGTGTGACATGTCATGTCATGTATTGTGGCCACTATGCTGTTTGGACACCATACCAGCCTAATTGTACAATTATGGTGTATAAAAGATTAAGATACTTATATAAAACGTGTGGATATAGTTTAATTAATGCACAAACAGTATTGTGGGAGGAGGAATGCTGGCGAATAAGGTGTTGAAGGAGTGAGGGAGATGGCGTCTGCTGGCTGGGAGTGGCAGTTCACTCTTGTTGTTTGGACTCACCATTCCAGTTTTGTGGTTCGCTATGGTGAACACAAATGTATATACCTATATATAACCTGTGTATATATAGTGTAATAACAGTAAAAGGATATGCTGGGAGGAGACATTTTGGTGAGGGAGGTGTTGGTGTAGGAGGGAGTGAGGCTGTCGCCTGCTGTGTCACTTGTCATGCAGATTCTTGTGGCCACTATGTTGATTGGACATCATACCAGCTTTGTTGTACAATTATGTTGAATAAAACATGTAGATACGTATATATAACGTGTGTGTGTGTATAGCGTATTAACAGCATAAACAGTATAGTGGGAGGAGGATTTTTGGTGAGTGAGGTAGCATGGTCTGCTGGCTGTGGTATTGGCGGCCACTATATTGTTTGGACACCATACCAGATTAGTAGTACATTTGGTTTACACATTTTTATTATATAAATATAACACATTACACACTATTGAATTATATTACTGCAAAAAAAGTGAGAAAAAATCAGAGACATTGAAATAATTAGGTAATAATGTCGTTGTGTCAACTGTTGCCTGCCGCGAGGTAGAGAAGACTGTCAGAGGACACTTACTGTCAACGCTTTAATTTTGCCAGACTTTACCGCTTTATTGCAGCCAAAATATGTCACTTACGATTTGATTTTGATTTTCCCATGATCAGGGAACACAAATGAGCATTTTTATATGATGAAACAAAAGTTTTTAATAATATAATTTCTTGCGCCTGGTGGTGTTGAAGGCTATTAAGGCAAGCGCCTCCCAGGGGTTATTTATTAAGTCTACCGTTTAATTATGGTAAGATTTAAATATAAAACCCCCCAAAATGTGTGAAGGGAAGTTTACTGGTGAAAAAAGTTATAAAATGCACTCTGCTGAAATGTAATATATACAATTATTTAATTTTATAATTATTAATCAAATCAATTACAGGTAGATTTCCCCCAAATAATTTATGGACCTTCGAACTGGATGAACCAGAAATGCTACACTGGTTCATCAAATACAGAAATTATTGGATCTTGAGCAACAAATATAATTTACAAGCCTTTGAACCTAGATGGGTACTTAATGATCCTAGATCACACTGGTCCATCAAATTAAATAAACCAGTCCAATGAATCAATAATATATTAAACACATATCGCCAGTCATAGACTGGTCAGTAGCCTAGACTCACAGCCGTTTCGTGGAGCTTATACACCAAATTCGTGGAGTGTGATATCCATGAAGTTTTATCACATAAATTAAATAAAACCAAATTGTGGCTTTATTTTTACAGAGTTTATCTACTAGATTGTGGTGTTTAATTTCGCGAAAAGTCACTAATAAAATAATTATTACTACCAAAATAACACCGGTGGTTAATGAGAGGCTACCAACAACAATTGTGTATATTATTTATCTAAGAAGAAAAGTATTTAAAATATAAACTAAAACTCCAATTAAAATATTTTGCACTTTGTGTCTATTACACAATATTCTAGTAGCTAGATCCCAACCCCTTTTAAGGGAAGCATTTTACCATTGACAAGTGTTGTTGGAAATTTCCAACACTAATAAACTACTATTGTATTATAATAAATCATTATCATTATATACTAACTACAGTAGTTACTAATTTCACTAACGGTAGTGTCAACATAAATTAACCATTGCATCTGCGTATTAATGCTAGAATTCTCATGAAATCAAGTAGCAACATTGCGTCAGATAATGTCCAGTTAGACACATTTATTACCAATGGATTAGAGAATTGAATGTGGTTCTCTAAAATTATCAGTATGCCGTGTAATAATTACCTACGGATAATATAACTCCCAATAATCTAAAACCGAGAGTTATTAACTGAAATAGTTATGTAGTAGCAGTTTTCTCTGTTACGTGTGAATGCCATGGAGAAAATAAATTCTTCTCCATTTCTCGTTTAACACCATAAAACGAGAATATGATAATATTTAAATCCCTACAATTGCAACCCAGTTCTCGTTAACGTATTACATCCATAATTGCGCGGAAAAGAATTATTCGTGATTAATAATTTCTGTGGTGAATGCGAGAGACGGGTTGAGGAAGGCAGCGACGCCATTGTGCGAGAGAAGGCATCCCTGGCGTAAAGAGTGGGGAGACACGTGGTAGTGACTGGGGAATTTATCGGCAAGAATTACGTTGATACTCGGTCAATAGTTAATAATTACTTATTAACGTGTTCTATAGTGCTCAGCCAGTTAATAACGTTTCAACAATTGAAGCCAAGACCCGTAATTACATGTACACGGCAGTGGACGCCAGGGACTGGCTGACGCGGTTTCGGCAGACCTCAGTATTTAATACGCTCATGTTAAGTATATGTTTCTCGATTGATGCATCATCCTAGATTATATATTTGTGAGTAGTCTGTCGTCATATAGCGAGGATACCCAATATACAACGTTAGTAAAATTTCGACAATTTCCTCCGTTTTCATGAATATTGAAAATAAAACGTAGCCTATTCAAATGCTACTTAAATTTCTCTAATTTCAGCATGTATACGAGGAGTCATCAAGTTGTTTCTCATCATTCGTGATATTCACCTCGAGTTCTTTCTTTGTGCAGATCCTGTGACCACGAGGACGAATGACGAAATGATGTTACAGAAATCGTCTTAAAGACATTTTTTCGTACAAATTTATTTAATATGATTATTGATTCTTATATAATTCCTGTAGAATCTTTACATTGAATAGATTATTACCAGAAATGATGATTGGTAATTAATGTGTTTTGCTCTGACTGTTGCTCAGTAATTCATGATCTTTAATATTCACAATTTGAGTTCTCATATTTTGAATCTATAGTAGTTTAGATTAATTATATCCTTTACTCAACAATGAACTGGTGGCGAACCACACTGGTTCCTAGATATATATGAATTTCTAGAAATACCCCCCAATGTAGGTCTTTGAGGCTCTGACTTTAATTAATTAATAATACATTCCATTCATTATTTCAAGTGATTATTCTCTTAATGATTATCCATAGACACTGGTTCTCTAGTGTTATTCTAATGATCACTTCTATAAGTTTTCCCTCTTTTCTCAAAAGTGGGTGGTCCTTCGATTTATTAAATCCAATAAGTAAATAATTGAATATATGAGTTAAGCCCCAGATATCTCACAAGTGTTCAACTAAATACTGATCAACCTAGTCCCATTTATATTACCATAGCCTAGTGTTGTACTAAATATTGAACAACCTAACACCATTAATTAATTATGCAGGCCCTTATATCTGGTGGGATCAATACCAGCACAAGTTGTGTTGTGTATCAATAATTATTTTCATATTTTATATATATACCTATAATCATATCACCGTTTAGTGTTAATGAGTGTCTCTGTACCAACTAAACACGATAAAGAAAGGCTAACTTGCAGTACTCCTACAGGGACACACCTATTTACTGGCAATCAGGGATAAAGAGATGCAATCACCTGTTCGACACACAAAGAAGACAAGTAGTAGTAAGGAGGGTATACAAAGTGGATATGCAGCTGGTGCCACCTGGAGGGCCAGATTTTACACATTATGAGTTAGTATGTTATTATGCCATATTTTATTATATATCATTTAAATACATTGCGCAATGGCAATATTCTTATGTCCCTTTGTACAAAAAACTGACAACCACTTTTTTTTCTCTCTCCTTTGTTTCTATTCGGATTTTGTTGTGACTTCTACATCTTGGAGAACGCATATCTGTCACTAAGCATGTGAAGTTGTAACGAAATTGGTCAACGTGTTAAATCGCGCACCCCGCGCGTCACCCCCTCAACGATACGATTTGGGTCCCAGCGTTTCACGGGAGCGCGCGTTAATTCCGAAAAGTGTATACTCTCTTCAACTTTGTCACCTCAATTCTCGTTCTACAAGATTAAATTTGGTATCATTGTGTTCGAAATAGAATTCTCTACAGCACTAAATGCATATAAACTCCAAAAGCCCGGCTAATTACCCACAGCAAACAGAGAAAGTGCGAACGAGTTACCCAGGAGCACGCAAACTCGATAAAATGTTTTCGCTATTTTCACTCTGGTCACCTCAATTTTCGTTCTAGGTCTTTCATTTTGGTCTGAATGGTTCGCAATAGAATTCTCTAGAGTAACATTAGCATATAAAATAAAAAACCTGGTCACGCTCCAACCGCCGACGAGTTGAAGACGAGCCATGTGTTAGCCATGAGTGAGCGCTCAGACGCCTTCCAGCTACACTCCCAATTCCCGCCCACAAATGTTTAGTATTATTTCCTGGTGATAATCTCAATTTTCGTTTTACAGCGCTCATTTAGGTATGAAAATGTTCCTAATAGAATTCTTTAGATGGATAGTGCATATAAGGGCCAATTGAAGAACAACATTGCCTGTACAATACGGGAAAGTATGAAAAAAAAAATAATAAAAATTTTTGTACTTACCACCTCAGTGTTGTGTGTTGAACATGACATGGGTTGAACATTTGTTTTACCCACTCCACCTGCTCCTGGAAAACGTTTCTTGCAGGGTCAACCCATGTTTTGTATAGGTGGAGTGGATGGTGGGCAAGCATTACTGCATGGTGCAGTAACTATAGCATGGTGCAGGACACAATGCCACATCACACGTCTTGCACTTATAGTGTGTGTCCTTCCTTTTACCCGACAATTTGCACACACGACACCTCAGACGCTTCTGTATCTTTACTTGGGTATGGGACAAGTTTCTTTTGAGGCGGTATGGATTATCCACAATACGGGGTCTTGTTGCAGCAGAAGCACCACTAGTGATAATCACAGCCTCGTCTTCTGACTCAGACGATGAAGGTAAGTCTGCAGGTACAGGTGAAGTGAATAGTGGGCGCCTCACACCTGAAGGTCCTGCTGTTGGAGGTCTGGGTGTTGATGGTCCTGGTGTTGCAACATTGGCTCCAGTGGCATTGACATCAGCAGCATGTGGGATGTCATCATCTTCCTCAGGCCAGTTACTTGACTTATAGAACAATAGTGCAGCAATGACTTATTCATGGAAATGGAGTAATGTCAGTTTCCTTCTATCTGTTGTATAGTAGTTGCACATCACAAAAGCATTGTAGATAGCCATTTGCACAAAATAAAAGGTCATTTTTTTCGTCCATTTGTGTGTTTTCCTTGTGAAGTGATAATATTTGATCATTTGGTCAAAGTGATCAACACCTTTCATGTTTGTATTGTAGTCACAGATTGCATTCGGCTTGTTGACAGTTACCTGCTGCACTGAGGTTGTTCCATCACGATTCCGTACTCGTTTTCTGCGTTGAACCTGTTGTGTTTCTGCATTGTGGCAATTTGTTATGAGTGAAACAATTCGTTTATCTTTCCACAAAATTATGAAAGTATTGTCCTTGCGTTTGAATAAAGTTTTATCTACTGGCACTTTACCCTTTGCTTGCATCTGAAGAGATTTAGGTGCACCACGCTGTAGTCTGAGGGTACCACAGGTGTATACCCCTACTTGAAGCAGTGCCTCACTCAATCTGACCGAATTGTAATAGTTGTCCATATATAAATGGTAACCTTTATCCTTCAGTGGTTCAATCAAGGCCATAACTGTGTCAATCGTCGTTTTCCCAACTCCTGAATAGATTTGAAAATCATAAATGTAGCCACTGGTGGCTTCAGCTAGCATGTAGAGCCTTATTCCGTATTTATCTGGTTTATTGGGATTATAGGTCTTGAAAGATAGACGGCCACGCCATGGCATTGTCCCTTCATCCAAACTCAATTTTTTATTGGGAATGTATATTCTCTTTAATCTATTCAGGAGATATTGCATGAGTGAGCGAACTTTGATAAGTTTGTCAACTCCTTGGCCTGGTGGTATGGACTTATTGTTATAAACATGGAAATATTTAGCAATCATTTCAAATCGCTTACCAGTGATGAAGGTGTTGAAACATGGTATGTGCCAGAATCTGCCTGTTTGCCAATACATTCTAAGTCTTGGCAACGGGCAAATACTTATCAAGATCGTCAGTCCCAAATATCTAGCAATTTCTTTCACTGTCACTGGTTGCCATCTGTGCTTTGTCCTTTGCTCAGTACCTGCCTTACTTTGGGAAGCATATAAATTTGTTTCATAGGCAACATATTTCAGCAATTTTTGAATCAGAAAGAGTTGAATGAAACCAAGAACAGTGGAAGGTACAGGAACAGTCAAGCCTGGTGTACCTGTAAAATTGTCCACAAAGGGTTCAGTATTGTCACTACACCATCCATCATCAGAATCTGTTGGTGCTGGGGTACGTGTGGTACGTGTGGTACGTCTGGCTCTGGCACGAGCTCCAGTACCGCGCCGTGCACGAGTGGCGGTCTCGACGTCAGACTCCTCACTTTCATCACTATCAAAATCCTCATCGGCCGTTTCTGTTTCTAAATGTTCACTACTTGCATCAGTATCAATACCGACATCAGTTTCATCACTAGATGACCCAGACAAATCGTCAAATACAGCCTGAAACTTAGAGGGAGTTAGTCTCACATGCTTGTCTCACATGCTCCTGTACACTACTCAGCTTCTGCTTTTCACGCCTTTCTTTCGCAATTTTCTTCCTGGAAGGGCCTTGTTCATGATCACTATCCATCGTGGAGTAAGCATAGATAGTTTTTAAAGCCGCAGTAAGAAATATAGCCACGGAAAATAACTGAAATGTTCACACGTTTGAGACGCGAGGGGAGGTGACACCGGTCACAACAGTGGAGCAAAAACAATGGGCCGACGGCGTGTGCCGCGCCGCCTGCGGGTCACTAGGCACAACAAAGAAAATGGGAAGACATCGGCGCGCATTTTAAACCCAGTCCCAAAAAAATCAGATAAAAACCTGATTTTTGGCGAATTTTTAAAGCGGATGACGGAATGCTGCGTCATCCCCGGCATTGCAGACAGTAAACGGATGACGCAATGCTGCGTCATGCCCGGGTGAAAGTGTAATATTAATAATGTTATATAACATATATAACAAAATAATAGGTGGCAGAATTTGTGACTAATTTTTTGGGGCAGATATATTTACAGATTTCAGATTCTATTATCTTTGTCTCATAAGGTTGTATTGATGAATGAGGAACATATTAGGGCCTTATTACTTTTATATGGGCAATAGGTTCCACAATATATATGTTTGTTAGAAGAACATAAGAATGAAGGTAATTACAGAAGGCCTTTTGGCCCATATGAGGCAGCTCCTTTTTATGTCCACCCAATCTCATACATATATATGTCGAACCTACTATTAGACAGTTAAGGAGCACAGTGTCTGTTATACAGTTATCCCTAACGTATACCTATATATTTTTTTTTTTGGAGGGGGGGGGGGGAAGTAATGTAAATATGGTGAGAATCGGTCAGAAGCTGAATTTTTTATCAGGTCTCAAATTTAAAATTCCTGTTTTAGAGATAATTGAAGTTGAAGTTATTGAAAATGAATAATTCGAATAATGCTAAGGTATATGGATGCCTTAGAATTAAGAACTTTGCACATAGTGTGTAAATATGGTGGGAATCGGACAGAAGCTTAATTTTTTACCAGGTCTCATATTTGAAATTCCGGTTTTAGAGATAATTGAAGTTGAAGTTATTGAAAATTAATATGGTAGTTCTAATTAAAGAATTTTCTTGTATGTTTTAGTAAACATTTCTTGGGATTTGTACTCGAGTGTGTGAAAGTTATAGGTCAATATGTGTTTAGATGAAGTTTAGGTTTATGAAAAATCAATTCAAATGAGATTGTTGAACAGACAACTGTGCACTTTATATGTAAATATGGTTCGAATAGATCAGAAACTCGATATTTTTATGCTTATTACAGTTGAAACTCTATTTATAGTCATAATTGAAGTTGAAGTTATCGACAATGAATAATGTAGTATTCATTAATTTTCTAGTATGTTTTAATAAGCATTGTTTAACATTCATACTCAAATATGTGAAAGTTGTCGGTCAATATGTGTTGAAATGATGTCAAGAAAAAATAACCAAAAAAAAAAAACAAATATAAAGGTAATTATAATAATTAAAATTATATAGGGGATATATTTAGGGGTCTACTTTATGTAAGTGAAAAGTCCTGATCTTGTCCCTAATCATCGAAACCACCAAAAGAGGCAAAGAAAACTGAGCTTGAAATCTGTGAAAAAGTGAGCCCAAAAAAATCAAAGTTCTGCAAGTTGTAACTGATTTATTTGTTGACCAATTTAATTTTATCTTCACATAGGTAGGGAC
The DNA here is from genome assembly GCF_040958095.1 of Procambarus clarkii. Taxonomy (NCBI): domain Eukaryota; kingdom Metazoa; phylum Arthropoda; class Malacostraca; order Decapoda; family Cambaridae; genus Procambarus; species Procambarus clarkii. The sequence goes on along the minus strand of NC_091178.1, from coordinate 42,048,003 downwards.
AATTATACACTCTCCAGGATGTAGAAGTTACACCAAAATTAGATAATAAACAAAGGAGAAAAAAAAAGAAAAAATAAATTTCCCCTAAAAAAATATATTTGGGGACATTGGTGCAAGTAACAGATATTAACATTGGGCAATGTATTTATATGATGTATAACAAAATAGAGCAAAATAACATACTTACTCCTTACTATGTGTGTTGTTATATATTACGTAGCAATGATATAATGGCACCAGCTGCATATCCTCCTAGTGGAAACTTCTAACTATTTTTCTTCTTATTTGTACGTCGGACAGGTGCTTGTATCTCTTTATTACTGCATTATTCTTCAGTTCCTGTTGTTAGGAGCTGTTCCCCTTATCAACAAAACGTTCTTCGGTTTAAAAAATTCGTCTAAAATAAATTTCTGAAAATATTTTAATGAAACTTTCACGACACTGAAGATAATAAGTTAGAGATTTGTTTAACATTTATAAGTAATTTTTACATAATTCGTTTATTTTTCGCTTCTTGACCCCTAAGGCTGAGCAGCCTACGGGTTTATGTACAATAACCTCGAAGGAGGTAGTATTTTAGCCTGGAGATATAAAACTGACCCTTGGCTACTATCGTTAGTAATTGCTCAAGATTATCAGCAAGTACCCTACTTACATTAGGAACAATATAATAGGCCCTGTAAATTCCAACCAAGCAGTCAACACAGCTGATCTAGAAACAAAACTGAAAAGGACCCAAAACGACTTAAGGGTCACTTAACAAGGCAGATTAATAAATGCCATGATCTGTCACAACAAACTCCAGTTGAACATATTAAACTAGAAACCTACTTGCAAGTTGTAACAAGTAGAGCAAGTCAAACGCCAAATAGAAAGTATTTAGCTGAATTTGCCAACACCAATGCAAGTACTGGTGTATTATATGGTATTATGGATGATCTGGCAAATTATGAGGATGACACTCAAGCCAGGTTAAATCCTTTTGTCAAATTAATTACCCAGAGTAAAGCCACAAAAAAAGCTGCAACTAATACTACTCGTCCAGAAGTTAAACGACCTTCAGTCAGTTTACCCACATTCTTAGGAACTGAGGATGAAAATTGGGAAAACATCTGGAATTAATTTGTTGATGCTGTGGATTCTAAACCCAAAATTCTTAAAACTACCAAATTCACATACCTACGCAGTCAACTTAAAGGTGAAACTGAAAAGGTGGTAACAAATTTAACCCTAAGTAGTGACAGCTATGATCTTGCAGTTTAGCTCCTTAAAGATAATTATGATAACACAGGGCGAGCTGTCACACATTTAGTTTAAAAATTTTTGACTTGCCCCAACTAATGAAACCACTGACTAACTCCAAGCCTTCAGATTGTAGCTTGAATCATTACAAAAAGCACTCAGCCTTAAAATTAAGGTTGATATAAATAGTGCTGAGTGGTTAACTAAAGTTAACGTATGATGTAAATAACCCAGTGAGACTATGGATAGGTTGAGTTCCCTGTATAGCTTATATTCTCTGACAGTTCAAGAGATTACAAAAGGTTTACGCTCTGTTGTAGAATGACAGCGAGCAAATACAGATAGTAAACCAACAACCAAACCCTCGTTAATCACCAATAATAAACCACAGAGTATACCCAGTACTGTAACTAAACATAAAACATTTAACTCCACTCCACAAGGGAAATTTGGCAGTGTGGGCACATATGCATTGTGGTCCCTCAGACTCTTGTAGCGAGTAGATTAGGTCACTCATATACTAGCTCCAAACTCATTAGCCTAATGAGAGAGTAGCACAACTCTCAGTAGCACTAATGACTAAATTCAAACCTTTTCTCTAATTACAGTTAACATTCCTTCCAACCTATTGGAGGATGATGAGGGGAGGTGTGGTCTAAACATATAAGCGATCGAGAAGCGAATAATCATGAGAATAATTTCCACAGTGATTCAGTGAACTTCAGTTCATACGCTTGGGAGTTTCCAAACACTTTCTACCTCAAGAATGTAGTACTCGACATATTCAGTTCTAACCGACCCCAAGACGCTTCAACTTCGATACAGAACAGACAGTAAACTCAGACTGCATCGAACTCTGTGTCAAAGCCAAAGCATCTTGGGGTCGGTTAGAACTGAATATGCCGAGTACTACATTTTTGAGGTAGAAAGTGTGTGGTAACTCCCAAGTGTATGTAGTGAAGTTAACTGAATCACTGTGAAAATTGTACTGATGATTACACACTTCTTGGTCGCTTATATGATTGGACTACACCTCATCTAAACCTAATCCAATAGGTTAGAAGGAATGTTAACTGTATTTACGGAAATGATTTGAGTTTAGTCATTAGTGCTACTGAGAAATGTTCTTCTCTCTCATTAAGCTCATGAGTTTGGAGCGAGTATATTATTGGCATAATCTACTAGCTACAGTCTACAGTTACTGTCTCACCCAAGGTGGTGACTCCCAAATGTGCTGTAGGCTGGATTACATGTTTATTCTGTAATGAAGAACATTCCATATACCACTGCACTAATTACCTTGACCGTACTACACTTGTAAAGCGACTCAAGGAATTGCATAAATGCACTAAGTACCTCAGGTTGTTTAACACCGATACATGTACAACCCAACTGCAAACCTGCAACAGATGCGATAAAGGGCAACACTACTCAGTACTGTGTGGAGACATAAAATTAAAGTTCCCAAAGCCAAGGTGGAGGAAGAGGCTTCCATCACCGTCCTGTTATGCAAAGAACGAAAGGATATAAGTGCCGTGTCGACAAAGTCTAAGAAAAATGTGACTGCTAACTGCCCACCTTACAATAAAAAAAACAGTATGACTGAGGTCAACACCCACGGATTTTTTGACCAACGGTCCCAAAAAACATTTGTCACCCAGGAAGTGGCAGATAACTTAAAATTGAAACCTTTTGCACAGGAAAAACTAAATATAACAGGGTTCCTGACCAACACAGGACCCCACGCCTGAAAGTGGTCCAACCATTAGTATATTTAGGCGGTTATGTGCGACCTGTACAAGCCATTGTAGTAGACAAAATCCCATCCGACCAATATGATCATGGTCTAGGGACAACAGCCAAATAATTACAAGAAAGGGGAATTAAGTTGCCTGATAACAAAATCACGTCTGACCACCTCTTCAGCATTGGATTCCTTGTACGTTCAGAATATTACCATAAATTCTCACTAGACAATTCATCACTCTAAAGAGCAGGAAATGAACCTGTTATTGTCTGTGGGAGGCAATTTGCTCACTGGTTCAGTTTTGAGTTTGAAACAACCCACATTTTTAGACAACCAACATGTCAACCAAGAGATGGTGGCGTTACTAGGTTGAGAACAGTCACCACTTAAATTCAGAGACTTGTCTCTGAAGATTCAGAGAATTCGGAGATCCCTCTGTACATAAATTCTAAAATCTAGCCACCTTAGGGATCGTCCCTGAACAACCTAATCCAGATGACGACTGTACATACAATCAATACCTGGACTCATTTGTCTACTGGGACAACCAATACTGGGTCAGGTTACCTTAAATTCAGAGACTTGTCTCTGAAGATTCAGAGAATTCGGAGATCCCTCTGTACATAAATTCTAAAATCTAGCCACCTTAGGGATCGTCCCTGAACAACCTAATCCAGATGACGACTGTACATACAATCAATACCTGGACTCATTTGTCTACTGGGACAACCAATACTGGGTCAGGTTACCATGGAAGCTGAATCATCTTTAGATGCCAGTAAATCATTTCATGATTTACTGGCATCAATTAAGGTCTTAGGTGTTGCACTTAAATAGTCAACCTGGGAACCTGAAATTGTATCAGGGCATAATACAACAACAACTCGATAACAAATTCATCGAAGTTGTAACCAATGATGGCCCCAAGGAAGGACACTATTGTTATGAACCCCAGGTACCCAAGTGAGGTAGGTGCCTTGTAAGAGTTATTCTACCCACCTGACTATAGTTAGAAGTCTGGGAAAGGAACTGAATAGAGTAAACGTCGGTGAATTAGGACCGAAAAGAAAACCAGCAGAGGACAAGCATCTTATAGAAGTGAGTGAGAGTCAAAATGTCAAAATGTTTACATTTTGTTACGTGACGTGACGCAGATGGAAGTCGTAATGCGTCACTTGAGTTGCTACAGTCGTCAGGAATGGACGTACGTCGGATTCCTCCTGGGAAGAAGGAACAATATAGTTCCCAGTTTAGTGGATGAGTGAAGGCTACATATTACAAAGTGTGAGGGAAATGCCTGGGACGTCATAAGTCATTTCTCAGTGATCAGGAATAGTAATAGGGACGGCCTGAAGCCAACATGATGGTCGTATACTCTGTGGACCCTAATGTGTGTTATCCTTCGGGTGGAAGACAGTAAGCAGGTGTTTCTCTGTGAAGCCTGCCAGGCGACATCGTGGTCTCAAGACAAGACTGAGGGGAAGCTTCAAGAGACAGTCCAAAAGGATTTTGGTGGACGATCAAGCGTAGCGCCATTTTGGAGCGCCCAGGGCGAATGTCGCCAGATCGTCACTTTCTGCACTGAGTGCACTTAATTAGTTGACAGATAGTTTATTATTAATCGATCGTGTTCCTGGTGATAATAAGAGACGTTTACGAACATTTGTTAGATATTTCATGAAGATAGTAAGAATATATAAGGAATTAGAGATGATGGGACATGTTGGAGGTGAGAGTGACGCATGCTTGCTCTCCGGAGGTCAGTGAGCGACCAAGCAGGGTTGCCAGATCCAAATTGCTGAAAGTAGCGAGCTGAAGGTCTAAAAGTATCGAATTTGTAATAAGAGTAGCCCAATTTTTTGTTTAGTGACTAATACGGGTTTCAAAGTAATATATTATAATATATAGAGTACATAAAACGATTTTAATTGTTTTGTTAATATTATCTCTGCATATATATATTTAATCAATATGATAATAGGATAACTTACCAATATTTACTGTATGAAGCATAATGGGTGTGGAGTCCTTCCACGTCTTTACAGTTGAAGATTACCAAGATCTTGATCTGCATCCACAACCTCGTTCTTGTATATTGCAGACTCATATTTAAGCATTGACATGAGTGGTTCAAATGACGAGCAACAAGTTACATATTCTTAGAGATATGTTTTAATTCTCAAGATTGATGTCAAAAGCTCAAGTCACATTCGATTTCTCAGTTTAGTTTTCACAGACGTTACTCTCGAAAATACCCGTTCAACCAGGACATTACTGATTTGCAAGCTGTATATTTTCAAGGCAAACTGGGCGAGGTCAATCAGTATAGAATCGCCAGCAGCGTTCTTAACAGTTATTGTCTTATTCTAAAGTGACGATTCAGATGTCGGAATTTGTCCCTCACAAATGTTGGACTAGTCAATGGTTAACAGTAGGCGCCGCTGACTTTCAATTTCACTAAGCTTAGATTGGTCAGCTAATACTAATGTTAGTTCTGAAAATGGTGGCCGTGTGTGGCTAAGGCATATGACAGGTAACAGATTTTTCACCTTTTTTATAGTTTCAACATTACTAAGAATACGAGAAAGAAGCTATTTGCAAGCTTTCACTAAAAAATTATCGCATCTTTCTTTAATATTTTGAAACTTGTCCTGGGTTATAAAATTGTTTTCTCTGTTAGTGGCCCGAAGTGTTGAAAATTCGTAACCAAAGTCAACTTTCTCCAGGGGCAGATACATAGAAATGTAGTCCAAATTAACATGAAGCTTTGCATGATGAGGATGCACGATTCTTCTGAGTATTCCAAGAGTGAATTTTTCTAAGACAGTGTGAGGGCTATACTGATCTGCTTCATCTTTTTGATAAAGTAAATTCATCCTTTCAAAATCATTTAGGATTGGTTTGAGACATGTGAAATATAGCCTATTGGAGGGATCAGCGTACATTGAAAATAGTTGCCTGCAACATATTTATCACAAGAGGAAAAAAGCTATTTGGTAATAAGTTGTTAAAGAATCCCACTGATCTAACAGCCGCTTTACACTACCACTCCTTGCCAACCATCGTCTTCCTGACAAAGGTATTAACTGTAAGGGATCTTTCCAATCATTTATCAATCTGGAAATTTCTAGATAACTTTCTCCCCTTAATGAAGATCTGTTTAACCAGGTGTAGCTTTTGGGATAAAGTATTAATGACAATTAAGGTTGGGAAATCTATGGCCCCTGGGGAGGATTGATTACCTTGCCTTGCGGTTACTTTTTCTTTCGAAGATTCCTAGTATCAATGCCCCCAGGGGGCCGGTCTGGGACCAGGCCTCCTGGGGTAAGTGGTCTAGTCAGTCAGGCTGTTGGACGCAGCTGTGATTTGTACACATTATATTATTAAAGCAAAAATAATCATCATTGAGTTTTTTAATATTAATAGCCCAAAGTAGCCCAACTTGCTTTTAAACTAGTCCAAAAAGTAGCAAGTAGCGAAATTAAAAATATGGGAGCGCGGGGTTCTCAAAAGTAGCCCAATTCGCTACTTGTAGCCCAATCTGGCAACCCTGCGACTTGGGGCTTGGCCCCAGGGGTACGCCTCAAAGGTTGATTTCGGTGTGGACTCGCCTAGGAATGGGGGAGGACCCATCTCAGAAAGGCCGGTAAGGAGATGTCGGATGGCGATATTAATGTAAATATATATTAATTATGTGTTGCTAGGGAAATTGTTATTAGGGTTTGATAATGGAATTAGGTTTGTGTGGGGGGAGAAGTTCGTGAAGGAGCTCCGTGTCTGATGAAGATTACATGGTGAACTTCAGTGGTGGAGCAGAGCTTCAGTGTTAATATAAAACTTCGAGTGTAGTGGATCTACACGTGTCGTTATTGAAGCTGCTTAGAGGAACTTCACAGACATTGAGTGGGATTTCAAGTAGCAGCAGATATTGGAGAACTGCAGGAGTACCTACCTAATATTTTGAGGACCCAAGGACAGTCGTTCTTAGTGGTGGGCCTCAGGACATAGAACGGAGGATTGTAGAGACACTTTGATATGTATGCAGGAGTGCATGAGTACATATGGCGTGAGTGAAGCAATGCAAGGTGAGAAAATCTAATATTTCTTGTTGAAGAAATTCTTTATATTTTAGTTAGGCAAACCAAGCAGTGAGGAGGCAGTAGGCTAAGGGCTGAAAACTGAACAGCAGCCTAGTGCCGTTTATTTGAGGAAAACTGGAGATGATATTAGAGTGAGGCCGGTTTATAGCAGCCTAGGGTATATATATATATATATATATATATATATATATATATATATATATAACATGACAGTTTATGCCCAGATTTAGGAGAGTGACTTGGTCCTCAGAGAGGTTAATTCCTGCAAGGTTCAGGAAGCCATCTCTTGGTCGTGGAATTGCCATAGGTCCTCCATATAATGTTGTTAGTTTCTTGATAATCCTTGTTTCAGTGCTGAGGTGATGTTGGTCTGTGAGGATGTCGAGGTGTTGTTCAATGCGGGTATGGATACTTTCGTCGATGTTGCTATTTCTCCACTCGTTTGTAGCATGAAGTAGTTGCGTTTTGTTGTCTTTGATTTCATTCTCTGCCTTGTATATCTGATCACGAATCAGATCCTGGCGATATTTTATCGTGAAGGCTTGATTCCTTGCTGCTGGGTCGTGCGCTTTAATATTAGTATATTTTGGTAGCAGTCTTTCCTGTAGACATATATTATTAAATATGACCGACAAAAGTAAGATTAATAATTCTAACACGAATTTTCTCAATCTTTCGTACATTTCTTTTCACTGTTGGAGGTAAATTAAAAATCAATTCTCCAAAATTCATTTTTATTTCTAGTCTGACGCGACACGAGCGCGTTTCGTAAAACTTATTACACTTTCAAAGACTTTAGTTCACAAATACACAACTGAATAGTACTTACGCATCTCCGATTTTATATCTACATTTGAGTGAGGTGAAAGGGGTGATGTGGCATTAACACAAGACAGAACAAGATGTGGCATTAATAGGGTATTAATTTCATCAACACAAGACAGAACAAGAAGTGGTATTAATAGGGTATTAATTTCATCAACACAAGACAGAACACGAAACAATGGATATTGAATAGAAGTGTTTGTAGAAAGCCTATTGGTCCATATTTCTTGATGCTTCTATATTGGAGCGGAGTCTTGAGGTGGGTAGAATATAGTTGTGCAATAATTGGCTGTTGATTGCTGGTGTTGACTTCTTGATGTGTAGTGCCTCGCAAACGTCAAGCCGCCTGCTATCGCTGTATCTATCGATGATTTCTGTGTTGTATATATATATATATATATATATATATATATATATATATATATATATATATATATATATATATATATATATATATATATATATATATATATATATATATACCTTAATATATATATATATATGTCGCTTAAAGCGGCAGCTAAAAGCCTTCGTGAGAACAAGGAGATAGTCGTCAGGAGAGGTGACAAGTCGCCAATATATGTCATTCTTAAAAAAGACGAATATCTGGCGAAAATGAACATCATACTCTCTGACCAAACTAAGTTCCAAAGGGTAACGAAGGACACTACAGCCGAATTAAAAGCAAAGGTCAACAAACTGATCGAAACTGTGAACGCCAAGAAATCCGGACTCCACCTGCCAAAGATCATTGGGGAATATAAACCTGGATATGCGTATGGAAATGTCAAGACACACAAGCCTGGAAACCGACTTCGGCCAATCATTAGCCAGATACCCACACCCACGTACAGACTGGCGAAGCGACTCAACTGCCTGCTGACTCCTTATGTTCCTTGCGCCTTCAGCCTGAAGTCTCCAAAGGAATTTGTTGACTTACTGCAGGGCACACGGGCCACAGGGATAAGAGCCTCGTAGGCTCTTATCCCGTAGTATATTTAGGGATATAACGTAGGACGTAGTTGGACGTAGAATCGCTGTTTACCAACGTACCTGTGGACGAGGCAATCGGAATGATAGCCGACAGAGTGTATCGTGATCCAGCCTGTACTCCTCTTGACATACCAGAAAATATTCTGAGGAAACTACTCCAAGCTTGTACTAAAGAGGCACCCTTCTTGAGCCTGGATGGGCACATATATAAGCAAGTAGATGGGGTCGCCATGGGTTCTCCCCTAGGTGTCCTGTTTGCAAACTTCTACATGGGTACCATCGAGCAAAAAGTCTTAGTCGACATGAACTTGAAACCGGCCATATACTGCAGGTATGTTGACGACATTTTTACACAGGTACCTGATGTCAGACATCTGCAGGAGCTGAAGGAGGCATTTGAGCAGAGTTCTGTGCTGCGTTTCACTTACGAGATGGAAAAGGATGGGAAGCTACCCTTTCTAGATGTAACAGTCATGGAAAAGGGCGGAGGTTTCCACACTGCAGTCTACACTAAGGAAACGAACATAGGAATGTGCCTAAATGCCAACAGCGACTGCCCAGACAGGTACAAGAAGAGTGTTGTTAACGCATATGTCGACCGTGCTCTCAGCCACAGCTCAGAATGGAAGCAAGTCGACGAAGAACTCTGTAGGGTAAGGCAGGTCCTAGTCAATAACGGCTTCTCCAATGGTTTCGTCGAAGACATCATAAGAAGGAAAGTGAAAAGCCATGCAACATCTGAAGAGACAACTAACACAACACCTATACCCCCTATTAGACTATTTTACAGGAACTTCTTTTCCACAGCTTATAAAACGGAGGAAAGGGTCCTGAAAGATATTGTTAATAGAAACGTTATCCCTACAGACAAAAATCAGAGGATACAACTGACGATTTACTATAAAACCAGAAAAACGGCCAGCCTACTCATGAGAAACTCTCCAGACACAAAACAGAACGCTTTAAAAGAGACTAACGTCGTCTATGCCTTCAAATGCCCTCTTGGGAAATGTAAGCTCCAAAAAAAACAGTATATAGGCAAGACAACAACATCTCTTTCTAGGCGTTTAACGATGCATAAGCAACAGGGCTCCATTAAGGAACATATAATCTCTTCCCACAACCAAACCATCGCCAGAGAAATCCTAGTAAACAACACAGAAATCATCGATAGATACAGCGATAGCAGGCGGCTTGACGTTTGCGAGGCACTACACATCAAGAAGTCAACACCAGCAATCAACAGCCAATTATTGCACAACTATATTCTACCCACCTCAAGACTCTGCTCCAATATAGAAGCATCAAGAAATATGGACCAATAGGCTTTCTACAAACACTTTTATTCAATACCCATTGTTTCGTGTTCTGTCTTGTGTTGATGAAATTAATACCCTATTAATGCCACCTCTTATTCTGTCTTGTGTTGATGAAATTAATACCCTATTAATGCCACCTCTTGTTCTGTCTTGTGTTGATGAAATTAATACCCTATTAATGCCACCTCTTGTTCTGTCTTGTGTTAATGCCACATCACCCCTTCCACCTCACTCAAATGTAGATATAAAATCGGAGATGCGTAAGTTCTATTCAGTTGTGTATTTGTGAACTAAAGTCTTTGAAAATGTAATAAGTTTTACGAAACGCGCTCGTGTCGCGTCAGACTAGAAATAAAAATGAATTTTGGAGAATAGATTTTTGATTTACCTCCAACAGTGAAAAGAAATGTACGAAAAATTGAGAAAATTCGTGTTAGAATTATTAATCTTACTTTTTCGGTCATATTTAATAATATATGTCTACAGGAAAGACTGCTACCAAAATATAATAATATATATATATATATATATATATATATATATATATATATATATATATATATATATATATATATATATATATATATATATATATATATATATATATATATATATATATATATATATATATAATAAGAAGGAAAGTGAAACGCCATGCAACCTTTGAAGAGACAACTAACACAACACCTATAACCCCTATTAAACTATTTTACAGGAACTTCTTTTCCACAGCTCATAAAACGGAGGAAAGGGTCCTGAAAGATATTGTTAATAGAAACGTTATCCCTACAGACAAAAATCAGAGGATACAACTGACGATTTACTATAAAACCAGAAAAACGGCCAGCCTACTCATGAGAAACTCTCCAGACACAAAACAGAACGCTTTAAAAGAGACTAACGTCGTCTATGCCTTCAAATGCCCTCTTGGGGACTGTAAGCTCCAAAAAAAACAGTATATAGGCAAGAAACAACATCACTTTCTAGGCGTTTAACGATGCATAAGCAACAGGGCTCCATTAAGGAACATATAATCTCTTCCCACAACCATACCATCGCCAGAGAAATCCTAGTAAACAACACAGAAATCATCGATAGATACAGCGATAGCAGGTGGCTTGACGTTTGCGAGGCACTACACATTAGAAAGTCAACACCAGCAATCAACAGCCAATTAATGCACAACTATATTCTACCCACCTCACGACTCCGCTCCAATATAGAAGCATCAAGAAATATGAACCAATAGGCTTTCTACAATCACTTCTATTCAATACCCATTGTTTCGTGTTCTGTCTTGTGTTGATCAAATTAATACCCTATTAATGCCACCTCTTGTTCTGTCTTGTGTTGATGAAATTAATTCCCTATTAATGGCACCTCACCCCATCCACCTCACTCAAATGTAGATATAAACGAAATCGGAGATGCGTAAGTTCTATTCAGCTGTGTATATATATATATATATATATATATATATATATATATATATATATATATATATATATATATGTCGTACCTAGTAGCCAGAACTCACTTCTCAGCCTACTATGCATGGCCCGATTTGCCTAATAAGCCTAGTTTTCATGAATTAATAATTTTTCGACAACCTAACCTACCTAACCTAACCTAACCTAACGTTTTCGGCTACCTAACCTAACCTAACCTATAAAGATAGGTTAGGTTAGGTTAGGTAGGGTTGGTTAGGTTCGGTCATATATCTACGTTAATTTTAACTCCAATAAAAAAAATTGACCTCATACATAATGAAATGGGTAGCTTTATCATTTCATAAGAAAAAAATTAGAGAAAATATATTAATTTAGTAAAACTTGGCTTATTAGGCAAATCGGGCCTCGCATAGTAGGCTGAGAAGTGAGTTCTGGCTACTAGGTACGACATATATATATATATATATATATATATATATGTCGTACCTAGTAGCCAGAACTCACTTCTCAGCCTACTATTCAAGGCCCGATTTGCCTAATAAGCCAAGTTTTCCTGAATTAATATATTTACTATATTTTTTTTCTTATGAAATGATAAAGCAACCCTTTTCTCTATGTATGAGGTCAATTTTTTTTTTATTGGAGTTAAAATTAACGTAGATATATGACCGAACCTAACCAACCCTACCTAACCTAACCTAACCTATATTTATAGGTAAGGTTAGGTTAGGTAGCCAAAAAAAGCTTGGTTAGGTTAGGTTAGGTAGGTTAGGTAGACGAAAAAACATTAATTCATGAAAACTTGGCTTATTAGGCAAATCGGGCCTTGAATAGTAGGCTGAGAAGTGCGTTCTGGCTATTAGGTACGACATATATATATATATATATATATATATATATATATATATATATATATATATATATGTCGTACCTAATAGCCAGAACGCACTTCTCAGCCTACTATTCAAGGCCCGATTTGCCTAATAAGCCAAGTTTTCATGAATTAATGTTTTTTCGTCTACCTAACCTACCTAACCTAACCTAACCTAGCTTTTTTTGGCTACCTAACCTAACCTTACCTATAAATATAGGTTAGGTTAGGTTAGGTAGGGTTGGTTAGGTTCGGTCATATATCTACGTTAATTTTAACTCCAATAAAAAAAAATTGACCTCATACATAGAGAAAAGGGTTGCTTTATCATTTCATAAGAAAAAAATTATAGTAAATATATTAATTCAGGAAAACTTGGCTTATTAGGTAAATCGGGCCTTGAATAGTAGGCTGAGAAGTGAGTTCTGGCTACTAGGTACGACATATATATATATATATATATATATATATATATATATATATGTCGTTTAGTAGCCAGAACGCACTTCTCAGCCTACTATGCAAGGCCCGATTTGCCTAATAAGCCAAGTTTTCATGAATTAATTGTTTTTCGACTACCTAACCTACCTAACCTAACCTAGCCTAACTTTTTCGGCTACCTAACCTAACCTAACCTATAAAGGTAGGTTAGGTTAGGTTAGGTAGGGTTGGTTAGGTTTGGTCATATATCTACATTAATTTTAACTCCAATAAAAAAAAATTGACCTCATACATAATGAAATGGGTAGCTTTATCATTTCATAAGAAAAAAAATAGAGAAAATATATTAATTCGTGAAAACTTGGCTTATTAGGCAAATCGGGCCTTGCATAGTTGGCTGAGAAGTGCGTTCTGGCTACTAGGTACGACATATATATATATATATATATATATATATATATATATATATATATATATATATATATATATATATATATATATATATATATATATATATATAAGGCCCGATTTGCCTAATTAGCCAAGTTTTCATGAATTAATTGTTTTTCGACTACCTAACCTACCTAACCTAACCTAACTTTTTCGGCTACCTAACCTATAGAGATAGGTTAGGTTAGGTTAGGTAGGGTTGGTTAACCCTACCAACCCTTAGGTAGGGTTGGTTAGCCAGGAAAACTTGGCTTATTAGGCAAATCGGGCCTTGCATAGTAGTCTGAGAAGTGCGTTCTGGCTACTAGGTACGACATATATATACATATATATATATATATATATATATATATATATATATATATATATATATATATATATATATATATATGTCGTACCTAGTAGCCAGAACACACTTCTCGGCCTACTATGCAAGGCCCGATTTGCCTAATAAGCCAAGTTTTCCTGAATTAATATATTTTCTCTAATTTTTTTTCTTATGAAATGATAAACCTACCCATTTCATTACTTATGAGGTCAATTTTTTTTATTGGAGTTAAAATTAACGTAGATATATGACCAAACCTAACCAACCCTACCTAACCTAACCTAACCTATCTTTATGGGTTAGGTTAGGTTAGGTAGCCGAAAAAGTTAGGTTAGGTTAGGTTAGGTTGGTTAGGTAGTCGAAAAATAATTAATTCATGAAAACTTGGCTTATTAGGCAAATCGGGCCTTGCATTGTAGGCTGAGAAGTGAGTTCTGGCTATTAGGTACGACATATATATATAAAAAGAAGTATATATATATACTAGGGTTGCGAGCCCTAGGCGAAGAAGAACCCTTCTATAAGAAGGACCCTTATATATATATATATATATATATATATATATATATATATATATATATATATATATATATATATATATATATATATTAGTATATTTTGGTAGCAGTCTTTCCTGTAGACATATATTATTAAATATGACCGAAAAAGTAAGATTAATAATTCTAACACGAATTTCCTCGATCTTTCATAGGTTTCTTTTCACTGTTGATGGTAATTCAAAGATCAATTCTCAAAAATTCATTTTTATTTCTTGTCTGACGTGACACTTGAGCGCGTTTCGTAAAACTTATTACATTTTCAAAGACTTTAGTTTACACAAACACACAACTTTAACTGAATAGAGCTAAACATCTTTCGAGTTTTTATACCTACATTTGGGTGAAGTGACATTTTACAATAGTTTTGGAAGAGGTGAAAATATACTTTTAACACAAGACGGAACACGAAACAATGAAACAGGTATTAAAAGTAGGTAACTGCAGAAGGCCTATTTTTATTGGCCCATATTTCTTGATGCTTCTATATTGGAGCGGAGTCTTGATGTGGGTAGAATATAGTTGTGCATTAATTGGCTGTTGATTGCTGGTGTTAACTTCTTGATGTGTAGTGCCTCGTAGACGTCGAGCCGCCTGCTATCGCTGTATCTATCGATGATTTCTGTGTTGTTTGCTAAGATTTCTCTGGTGATGGTTTGGTTGTGGGAAGAGGCTATATGTTCTTTAATGGAGCCCTGTTGCTTATGCATCGTTAAACGCCTGGAAAGAGATGTTGTTGTCTTGCCTATATACTGAGTTTTTTGAGGCTTACAATCCCCAAGAGGGCATTTGAAGGCATAGACGACGTTGGTCTCTTTTAAAACGTTCTGCTTTGTGTCTGTAGAGTTTCTCATGAGTAGGCTGGCCGTTTTTTTGGTTTTATAGTAAATTGTCAGTTGTATCTTCTGATTTTTGTCTGTAGGGATAACGTTTCTACTGACAATATCTTTCAGGACCCTTTCCTCCGTTTTATGGGCTGTGGAAAAGAAGTTCCTGTAAAATAGTCTAATAGGGGGTATAGGTGTTGTGTTAGTTGTCTCTTCAGAGGTTGCATGGCGTTTCACTTTTCTTCTTATGATGTCTTCCACGAAACCATTGGAGAAGCCGTTGTTGACTAGGACCTGCCTTACCCTACAGAGTTCTTCGTCGACTTGCTTCCATTCTGAGCTGTGGCTGAGGGCACGGTCGACATAAGCGTTAACTACACTCCTCTTGTACCTGTCCGGGCAGTCACTGTTGGCATTCAGGCACATTCCTATGTTTGTTTCCTTATGTTACGGACCCGAGCCCAGCGTCCGAGCACGGAGCAGTGACGACCGCGCCATCTGTGGGTCAGCTCCCGAAACCCCCTCCAAATGGACGACGCCATCTAGTGAGGACGAGATATACTGGCCACAAGGGCTAGTTTCCCGTCCTAAGCAGCTCGTGACGTAGACGCTGCTGACCTCTGGTGAGGTGACGCTTAGACAGCAACGCCATCTATGGAGTGGATAGGTGGGCGTTTGTGTCTAAGCCAGTAAGTGAGGTGCCCTAGAGTGTAACCAGTACTGATGACGTGTCTGATTACAGAGTCGACCTGGGACTGCTGAATCGGACAGTGGATCAGTCTACCCAAGGCAGCCGTAGAACCTCCACGCATTTGCTGCTGAAGCTGTAAGTTACCCCCCCCCGGATGAACACTGTTGTGTTAGCCTGCCTGTGAGGTGGCAGAACCAGGGATTGTTGTGCCCGGGGCTGACTGGTGGAGAAGACTAGCCACTGGGGTGTTGTGGTGAGGAGAGTGATCTGTGGAATCACACGAGGCTCCTGCCTAGGGCTCGCAACCCTAGTATCGGTCGTGGAGTGGCCTACGCAGCATTGCTGATTGGAACCTGCCAGCTACAGGCTGGATTTGTGGTTGACGGCCTCCACGACGGTGCACCCAGTGGGATTGTGATTTGGCTGGCCTGTGGCCGGGGTAGACTCGCTAGGAGAATCTAAGGATTCATCGTACGGCCACAAAGAAGAGGATCAAGGGCTAAGCATCGTTGAGCACCGTGGAGCATCCCGTGTCTTCGAAGAAGTTATTGTAAATAAGTGTAGTAATAGCAACCCCGCTTGTGACGGTTTATATATTTATTTATTGGTGGTGGTGAATATATATTTAATTTTGTGCAGTTTCATCCCTTCCCCTTTAATTTACTTGCGTTACGGAACACACCTTTTGAAAGCCACTACTAGCATGGGGCCGCATACCCAAACTCTAATAACATCAGAGAAAGAACCCAGTTGCGACCCAATAGGGCCGTAACATAATTGGCATCCCTAGCGGGATCCGACCCCTTGTCAAGTATGTTTGACAGGGGTGGTGAAGTGGCGCAATCCCTGTAAATAATTCCCCCTGTGTGTGACTATTAGGACGTTATACGTCCTGTGCAGTGCTCGGTGTGATTCAGTGCAATATTGTAGAGTGCGGTGCTCGCTGTGATTAAGTGCAAAATTGCGTAGTGCAGTGCCCGGTGTAATTACGTGCAATATTGGCAAGTGCAGTGTTTGGTGCGATAAAGTGCAATATTGACATAGAACAGTGCTCGGTGCGTTAAGTGCTAAGTGAAAGCGGTGTGTTAAGTGCTAGTGTTCCATCTAAGTGACAATGGCAGAAAAAGTGACTATCGATGATCTGGACGATGTTCAGGCTTTTCTGAACAGGGAGGACTGTCTTGCCAGATTAAAATATCTGGGGAAACAGGAACTTGTACTAGTGAGTGCCTACCTGGAGATCAAGATACGTGCCAGTGATTCCCATGTGGAGATCTTGTCCAAGGTTCACCGGCATTTGAAGGCCGAAGATAAAGAGGAAAGTGAGGCACAAGGTACAAAAGCAAGTGAGGAAGTAGCTTCCACTGAAAAGGAAGATAAGGGCAGTGACATTGACAGTGATGCAGGTGAGCTGAATATTAGCCTACTTACAGTAAAAATGCGTCCCTTGGAAATAAATCGTGAGATAGAATGGAAGAAATTAGAATTAGAACGAGAATTAAAAGATACAGAAATGGAGATGAAAGATAAAGAATTGGAGATGAGGCGTTTAGAATTAGAAAGAGAGAAAGAAGAGCGAGAGCGAGAAAGGGAAGAGAAACGAGAGAGAGAAGAGCGAGAAAGAGAAGAGAAGCGAGAGAGAGAAGAAAGAGACAGAGAGGAAAGAGAGAGACAACATGAGCTAAAAGTATTGCGATTAGGTGGTCGGAGGCAAACAACGGAAACAAGTATTTTCGATCTGGTGAGGAACATCAAAATGGTCCCGAAGTTCAACGAGAAGGAAGTTTCGAAGTTCTTCGCGGCCTTCGAGAAAGTCCCATCCTCTTTGGAGTGGCCAAAGGAGAATTGGGCCATCATGATACAGTCTGTCTTGACTGGGAAGGCCCAAATCGCCTACTCCACGTTGTCCCTTGATGA
The DNA here is from genome assembly GCF_040958095.1 of Procambarus clarkii. Classification (NCBI taxonomy): domain Eukaryota; kingdom Metazoa; phylum Arthropoda; class Malacostraca; order Decapoda; family Cambaridae; genus Procambarus; species Procambarus clarkii. The sequence continues at coordinate 42,030,244 of NC_091178.1, read as the reverse complement.
CTCTGGCGATTACGACAAGGTGAAGAAGGTGGTGCTCATGGCGTACCAATTAGTACCCGAGGCGTACAGGCAGAAGTTCAGGAACCTGAAAAAGACCTCAGAGCACACGTTCACCGAATTCGCCACAATCAAGGAGCGACTTTTCCAGGAATGGTGTGCCTCTCGGAAGGTGGAGACCAAAGAAGACCTCCAGCAGCTCATACTGTTAGAGGACTTCAAAGACTCTCTGTCGGGAGACCTGAAGACATACTTGGAAGAGCAGCAGGTGGAGACCTTAAGTGCGGCGGCCACCATGGCTGAAGAGTACATCTTAACGCATAGGCCTTCTGCTAAGTATGTCCCAAGGAATTACCCACGCCGGTTTGATAAACCTCGTCATGACGAAGAGGAGACCCTCGTCCCACAAAGCGCTAAGAAGACGCCCCCAAGTAGCCCTCGAAGGACTAGTCCTAATAGTCCGCAACACCGGAGTCCGAGGAGGAATATGGTGTGCTGGACTTGTGGGCAGAAAGGGCATGTAGCTGCTATGTGCCGAGGCAGAAGAGGTAGCAGCGCACGTAGGGAGGTGATGTTGATGAGCTGTGTGACACTACCAGCAGGAAGCCAGTCTACGACTACGCAGGAAGAACCAAGATTGTTTTCCCCTCACACTTCAGGCGGGTATGTATCGAGTGATCATACTGGTAGATCAGTTGTAGAGCTCAGAGATAGTGGAGCAGCCCAGTCCCTGATCGTGAGAAACTCGTTACCCGAGGGAGTGAGTGTGGATGGGAGACAAAAGGTTGTCCTGGTTGGGTTTCCTAGGACGCAGTATGTCGCCCCCTTAGTGCCGGTACATCTCGACTCGCCTTACTTCAGCGGCACATGTGCGTTGGCAGTAGTCGATACCCTACCTATAGCTGGGATTGACGTGATACTAGCCAACGACTTGGTGACAGATTGGAGCAACAATCATCCCAAGGTCGCGGACGAGTCAGCCGGAACAGCAAGGTCTGAGGTAACAACAGGCAGTGGTAATGTCCAGGTACAGACAGACCTGGAAATAGATAACATGTTTAATCCTTCCTCTCACCCACAGATCGACAGCATTATAGCAGAGTCTCCCGATTCTTCTCCCGACGAGGAACATGCGGTTAAGGAGGCAGAAGCGACTGAGCGAGAAGAGAGGCCTCGTGTGCAAGCACCCACGGATACCCCAGAGTCTGGAGTGAAGGCACCTGAGTACTTGCGGTATGGCAAGGTACAGCGTTCATTGAACCGGCCAGAGATTCCCCAGACGTCGGAGGTATGTGAGGTAAGTGCGAAGGTTATAGTGCCCTCTTCGGTCCAAACCAGGCTAATGGATATAGCCGGCTATGGACATTACAGGCTCATGAAACTTGTCCCTAAATTAACCAAATGTTTCCTAGCGGTATTTTTTGTTCTCGTGTGTGTTCTCAGTAAGGACCAGTGGACGACCCGACAGATGATGGCTCCCTTGAACATCGTGAAGAGATCCCAGGGATTGGAGATTTGCACTGCGAGAGTTGCAGTCAAAGGAGGGACCTGGAAGGTGATGGTAGATACAGGAGGTACGAGAAGTGACATTATGAGTGACTGTTTCCGACAGGTTGACACCCCCCGCGTGATTGTTGAGTCTGGATGCTGCATTATGCGGAACGTTGGTCGACCTGACGGTGGCAGAGCAGACACCATCTGCGGTGTACAAGCAGCTCTGCTGGAACTAGGTGTGGGCCTAGTAGAGGTGTATGCTGTAAGTACTGTCTTACCCACTGTCGCTGTCACTCTAAATTATCAGACCCCTGTATTCCAGGTTCCCGTCTCCCTGAAGGACTACTGGACCAGTACTAGAAATGCCGTCTGTAACCAGCCATCAACGGTGCCACGACACAGGGAGGTGTCGAGTCGCCCCAGATCGTGTCTATACCGATCCTTACTTGAGGCAAGTGAGATTATGCCCCTGCTTGACATCGCAGTGGAAGTGTGGAAGATCACATCAGGCAGGTCATTGCCTTCCATCTACAAGTTTCCTTCATGCCAGAGTTGCCCATTAGGACAGTTCTGTGGACAAGACAGCCTAGCCACCCCAGTTCTTAATGTACGTGAGTACGTGTGGAGTTGTATCCACGTACTAATTTGGTTTGTGTTTTTCTTTATAGAACCCCAAACCAAATTCTTTTTGGTGGGGAGGTGTTACGGACCCGAGCCCAGCATCCGAGCACAGAGCAGTGACGACCGCACTATCTGTGGGTCAGCTCCCGAAACCCCCTCCAAATGGACGACGCCATCTAGTGAGGACGAGATATACTGGCCACAAGGGCTAGTTTCCCGTCCTAATCAGCTCGTGACGTAGCCGCTGCTGACCTCTGGTGAGGTGACGCTTAGACAGCAACGCCATCTATGGAGTGGATAGGTGGGCGTTTGTGTCTAAGCCTGTAAGTGAGGTGCCCTAGAGTGTAACCAGTACTGATGACGTGTCTGATTACAGAGTCGACCTGGGACTGCTGAATCGGACGGTGGATCAGTCTACCCAAGGCAGCCGTAGAACCTCCACGCATTTGCTGCTGAAGCTGTAAGTCACACCCCCCCCCCCCCCGGATGAACACTGTTGTGTTAGCCTGCCTGTGAGGTGGCAGAACCAGGGATTGTCGTACCCGGGGCTGACTGGTGGAGAAGACTAGCCACTGGGGTGTTGTGGTGAGGAGAGTGATCTGTGGAATCACACGAGGCTCCTGCCTAGGGTTCGCAACCCTAGTATCGGTCGTGGAGTGGCCTACGCAGCGTTGCTGATTGGAACCTATCAGCTACAGGCTGGATTTGTGGTTGACGGCCTCCACGACGGTGCACCCAGTGGGATTGGGATTTGGCTGGCCTGTGGCCAGGGTATACTCGCTAGGAGAATCTAAGGATTCATCATACGGCCACAAAGAAAAGGATCAAGGGCTAAGCATCGTTGAGCACCGTGGAGCATCCTGTGTCTTCGAAGAAGTTTTTGTAAATAAGTGTAGTAATAGCAACCCCGCTTGTGATGGTTTATATATTTATTTATTGGTGGTGGTGAATATATATTTAATTTTGTGCAGTTTTATCCCTTCCCCTTTAATTTACTTGCGTTACGGAACACACCTCTTGAAAGCCACTACTAGCTTGGGGCCGGATACCCAAACTCTAATAACATCAGAGAAAGAACCCAGTTGCGACCCAATAGGGCCGTAACACCTTAGTGTAGACTGCAGTGTGGAAAACTCCGCTCCTTTCCATGACTGTTACATCTAGAAAGGGCAGCTTCCCATCCTTCTCCATCTTGTAAGTGAAACGCAACACAGAATTCTGCTCAAATGCCTCCTTCAGCTCCTGCAGATGTCTGATATCAGGTACCTGTGTAAAAATGTTGTCAACATACCTGCAGTATATGGCAGGTTTCAAGTCTTTAAAAATGTAATAAGTTTTACGAAACGCGCTCAAGTGTCGCGTCAGACTAGAAATAAAAATGAATTTTGGAGAATTGATTTTTGAATTATCATCAACAGTGAAAAGAAACGTAAGAAAGATCGAGTAAATTCGTGTTATAATTATTAATCTTACTTTTTCGGTCAAATTTAATAATATATATATATATATATATATATATATATATATATATATATATATATATATATATATATATATATATATATGTGTGTGTGTGTGTATATCACGAAAATAAACACGTAATTAAGAATGTGACAATGTCAGACCACGAAGGAAAAATGAAACAGGAAATTTCCTTAAGTACTTTCGTATATTAAATACATCTTCAGACCTTCTGAAGATGTATTTAATATACGAAAGTACTTAAGGAAATTTCCTGTTTCATTTTTCCTTCGTGGTCTGACATTGTCATATATATATATATATATATATATATATGTCGTACCTAGTAGCCAGAACGCACTTCTCAGCCTACTTTGCAAGGCCCGATTTGCCTAATAATCCAAGTTTTCATGAATTAATGATTTTTCGACGACTTAACCTACCTAACCTAACCTAACCTACCTTTTTCGGTTACCTAACCCAACCTAACCTGTAGAGATAGGTTAGGTTAGGTTAGGTAGGGTTGGTTAGGTTCAGTCATATATCTACGTTAATTTTAACTACAATAAAATAAAATTGACCTCATACATAATGAAATGGGTAGCTTTATCATTTCATAAGAAAAAAATTAGAGAAAATACATTAATTCAGGAAAACTTGGTATACTAGGCAAATCGGGCCTTGCATAGTAGGCCGAGAAGTGCGTTCTGGCTACTAGGTACGACATATATATATATATATATATATATATATATATGTCGTACCTAGTAGCCAGAACGCACTTCTCTGCCTACTATGCAAGGCCCGATTTGCCTAGTAAGCCAAGTTTTCATGAATAAATTGTTTTTCGACTACCTAACCTACCTAACCTAACCTAACCTAACTTTTTCGGCTACCTAACCTAACCTAACCTATAAAGATTGGTTAGGTTAGGTTAGGTAGGGTTGGTTAGGTTCGGTCATATATCTACGTTAATTTTAACTCTAATAAAAAAAAATTGACCTCATACATAATGAAATGGGTAGCTTTATCATTTCATAAGAAAAAAAATGGAGAAAATATATTAATTCAGGAAAACTTGGCTTATTAGGCAAATCGGGCCTTGTATAGTAGGCCGAGAAGTGCATTCTGGCTACTAGGTACGACATATATATATATATATATATATATATATATATATATATATATATATATATATATATATATATATATATATATATATATATATATATATATATATATATATGTCGTACCTAGTAGCCAGAACTCACTTCTCAGCCTACTATTCAAGGCCCGAGTTGCCTAATAAGCCAAGTTTTCCTGAATTAATATATTTACTATAATTTTTTTTTATGAAATGATAAAGCTACCCTTTTCACTATGTATGAGGTCAATTTTTTTTTATTGGAGTTAAAATTAACGTAGATATATGACCGAACCTAACCAACCCTACCTAACCTAACCTAACCTATATATATAGGTAAGGTTAGCTTAGGTAGCCAAAAAAAGCTAGGTTAGGTTAGGTTAGGTAGGTTAGGTAGACGAAAAAACATTAATTCATAAAAACTTAGCTTATTAGACAAATCGGGCCTTGCATAGTAGGCTGAGAAGTGAGTTCTGGCTACTAGGTACGACATATATATATATATATATATATATATATATATATATATATATATATATATATATATATATATATATATATATAAATATATATATATATATATATATATATATATATATATATATATAAATATATATATATATATATATATATATATATGTATATATATATATATATATATATATATATATATATGTATATATATATATATATATATATATATATATATATATATATATATATATATATATATATATATATATATATATATATATATATATATATATATATATATATATATATATATATATATATATATATATATATATGTCGTACCTAGTAGCCAGAACGCACTTCTCAGCCTACTATGCAAGGCCCAATTTGCCTAATAAGCAAAGTTTTCATGAATTCATTGTTTTTCGACTACCTAACCTACCTAACCTAACCTAACCTACCTTTTCGGCAACCTAACCTAACCTCTAAAGATAGGTTAGGTTAGGTTAGGTAGGGTTAGTTAGGTTCGGTCATATATCTACGTTAATTTTAACTACAATAAAAAAAAATTAACCTCATACATAATGAAATGGGTAGCTTTATCATTTCATAATAAAAAAAATTTAGAAAATATATTAATTCAGGAAAACTTGGCTCATTAGGCAAATTGGGCCTTGCATAGTAGGCCGAGAAGTGCATTCTGGCTACTAGGTACGACATATATATATATATATATATTTTTTTTTTTTGAAGGAATTGGGTTCTAGGCTCATTGAAACGACAAGGGACCCAAGAGCTGCAAGCTTTCTTTTCCAGCGCCTCAGTGTGGTGATACATAGGGGAAATGCGCACTGCATCCAGGGTTCCTGCCCGCTATCTGAGGAGCTGGAGGAACTCGACAACCTATGATAACTATCTTTGTAACCCATATGTAACTCCTTTTTTGTAACAAAGTTCAAATAAAGTAAATATATATGTGTACATGCAAAAGAATGGGGGTGGAAGGAGAAGATAATATTGGTGTTCAGTGAGAAACCACAAGGTCTCCTCTGAATACTTTTTATTTTCTTCTCCGAGGCTATGGGTCCCCACATTGGCACCAGAGGTGGTACTCTCACAAACTAAAAAAACCTATATATATATGTATATATATATATATATATATATATATATATATATATATATATATTGTGACGATAATCTCTTTCAAGAGAGATTGAGCCTGCTCTTCCCTATATCAGTCACGTCATTTTACAAGTACAAGATACTATATTGAAGATACGTCCACCAGTATCGCCAAACGTTTTGCCCAGGAAGCAAAGCGTACCTTGCACCACCCGACACGCCGGCTCCGCCCGCCGTCAACGAGCAAACTACCCATTCTTCGCCTGCCTGCTCCTGATTGGCCGGTGTGTCGCCGACCGCACCTGCACCTGCACTCACGCCCCCCTACCTGAGTCGACGTCTGGGCCAGCTCACGCCGAATTCCTCAGAATATCTCTGTGCTCTTAAAAGTTGACATCTCCCTCTGGTAGACTAAGCCCTGGCTGTCGTGTACTATGGGAGGTGGCAGCTTTAGCCAGTATTCTCAGCACTTGATTAATATTATTATTGTCTTGCACTTTATTTTGTTTTAGAGTAAAATTTCACATTCGTTAATTATTCATGTTGTTTTGTTTGTTGACTTGTTTTGAATTTTACATAAGCCAAGGGATTGTCTTTGTTCATATCTTGTTTTCTAAAGTAATTAAAGTTTCATTGTTTATATTTTGTGTTTTGTGTGTCTTCCCAGTACCTTACCACAGACAAACAGGCAAGCAGTCTCTTTTTTTTTCTGTAAATGTGACAAGGCATTGCCACCTGTCATTGGAGGACTGCCGAACATCAACACTCCAACACTTTACCGTCACATTTCATGGGAGCCTGTCCGGGATGCTTCACTCAGGTACTAGTACCAGACCGTAAATTTGTGGTAAGCGTACTTGGCTTTGGTAAAGTAGCTTTTCACTATTTTCAATATTCAATTTTATTTTCATATGGTGCTGTGTGTATTGTGCATTCCGAGAGTAGCATATGGTGAAGGTGAGACAACTTTGGATTACGTGGTGACTGTAGGCCTCAGTCATTCTCTTAATTGGTCATCTCTCCCTCCGTGTTATTACTCGTGTTTACCATCTTTTGTCCCTACGATATTTCTCATATTTTTGGCAGATCATCATATTGGTACCCTGGTACTGTGGTCTGTCCCCGGGTCAAGAGCACCTAATCTTCTGCAATCCGACGGTAGGAGGATAAAGAGGGGCCATAGTTCCTCTAGCACGAACTTTAGTTGCTAAATTGGGACCTCAGCAGCAGTTCTCGTCACCAGTTGACACCTCGCACCCCTACACGTCGGTCAGAGATGATGATATTTACCTAGGTAGGGAATTAGCTTTCTTTTTTCAGAGCACAAAAGTTCGGTAATTCTGTAAGTATCATATATCATTCCAGCGGGAAAAACTTGCTTATGTCCTATAGAGACTCGGCAAGGTATGCCTACATTCTTGGACTACCTAATTCACTTTTGAGGCAATTAACTGTTTCATTTGTTTTAGAAACTCAGTTTCGCTTACTTAGTAGGATTTTCTTGCCCTTATCCTCTTACATTGAGTACCGGGTACAAGATTTCCTGCGATCTTGATTTAATAATCATTTACCATCTTGAAATTAACATTAATTGTAAACGATTCCACAGGATAGGTACCAGTTGCCACGTTGTCCTGTTTCTGACATTCACCATATCACGACAGTATATTCGTTGTACATTTATTTGCTAATTTCACCATGTTTCGTCTCCAAGCTTTCCGTGCAGATCCAGCAAGTGAAATAGGGAACTTAAGTCGTGCCAAGAGGACTGAATTACAAACTCTTGCACATGAGTATCAACTAGATGTTCCCCATGGAGCCAGCAAAAATGAACTGCATAACCTGTTACTGGATCATCTCTTAGAGGAAGGTAAGATAGACTCTGAAACTCACGAAACTTACTCTATTGCAGGTAAACCTGATTTGGCAACTCTGAAACTCAAACTAGAGCTTGCCAATATCGAGAGAGAACAACAAAAAGAAGCCCTTCAAATAAAGGAACGTGAAATCGCCCTTAAGGAACGTGAAACTGCAATACTCCATGAGCGCGAGCGAGTACAGCTTGAAGCCAAAAAACGTCACCTGGAGATGCAACGCGAGCATGACAAACAACAAGCAGCTCTGGCTATGGAATGTCGTCAACAAGAATTCGCGTTGGAAACTACACACCTCGCTCAACGCCAGCAAGCTGCCGCCAGTCTTCCAGTAAGTTTCAATATCTCACATGCAAGTAAGTTAATGCCACCATTCGTAGAGACAAGTCGACGTATTTTTCACCACCTTTGAGACCCTTGCTAATCAACTTAGTTGGCCTGCCGACCAATGGGCTACCCTTCTCAGAGTACATCTCACAGGTAGAGCTGCAGTTACACTCAGTACTTTGGCGTCTGAGAATGACTACCAGACTCTGAAACAAGCAGTGTTGGACGCCTACCTTCTCTCCACCGAAAGCTACCGAAGAAAATTCCGTGACCACCTAAAGGCAAGTACCACTACCTTTCTAGAATTTGCTAATACCAAAAGGAGATATTTTATGAAATGGCTGGAAGCAGCACATGTCTCTACCTTTGCAGAACTCGTCAACCTCATGCTAGTTGAAGAATTCTTGAGGCGTGTGCCGCCTCCTGTCCGTATATATTTAGCAGATAAAGAAGAGACCGACTACCTAAAGTGTGCTAAGTCGGCTGACACTTACAGCCTCATCCACCGGCTGACACCAGAACCACCTTCCAGTAAGAAGTCGTGGTACAGTTACGAGAAAGTGAGTACCGATCAAGCTGGCTCGCAATTGTACTGTAAGTATTGTAGACTCTATGGACATACCATATTATTATAGTATTATTATAATAGTATTATTTCAATTAGAGTAGCAAAACTGATTCACAACTTAGTCTAAGAGTTGTGAAGAGTCTAAAAGGGAGCCGGTCGGCCGAGCGGACAGCACGCTGGACTTGTGATCCTGTGGTCCTGGGTTCGATCCCAGGCGCCAGCGAGAAACATTGGGCAGAGTTTCTTTCACCCTATGCCCCTGTTACCTAGCAGTAAAATAGGTACCTGGGTGTTAGTTAGCTGTCACGGGCTGCTTCCTGGGGGTGGAGGCCTGGTCGAGGACCGGGCCGCGGGGACACTAAAAAGCCCCGAAATCTAATGAAGATAACCATCAAGATAACCATAGATAAATGTGGTAAGTCTCAATACAAAGGTAATACTGAATCCACTAAACCCAAACAGACTCCTCCTAAGTCCGGTAAGCCTGTGATGAATGTTGGTGTTCATGTTAATGATCTTTCTCTCTTCAGTAAACACCTGTATCCTGGAACTGTCTCAACCAACGGTTCAGATCCGGAGGGACGTTTCAAACTGAAGATCTTGAGGTACACAGCGGCTCTTCAATCAATCCTTTTGAAATCAGCTGTGCCCAATATCGCCTACACCGGGGAAACTGTCTTCTTCACTGACCTCACTGCTACCACTCCTTATCCACTCGCCAGAGTCCACCTGAATTGTCCCTTCGTGACCGGTGAAGTCCAAGTCGCCATCAGGGAAAAGCCTTTTCCCATGCCTGGAGTGCAACTTCTCCTGGGCAACGACTTGGCAGAAGACCTGTAACCGACCAACCTGATCGTCATGGACAAACCCCAGGTGTGTACCTCTGTAATAGATAATCCCATCTTTGAGTATGTTCCAGCAAAGGTTCAAGAGAGTGATGAAGTTTCTCCTCCGGTTTTAGTGACCACCCGGCACAAGCTGCACGACCACAGCCAGCTGACTCTACTGCTACCGCTGTCCCTCAAGACCCTCAGAAACTACCCCCGAATCTGACCACGTTGGAGTTCCGCAAGTTACAGAGGGAAGATCTTACGTTGACACCATTATTCTTCCAGGCTGAGACTCAACCTGACAGTATCCCCGGGTTCTTCCTAGAGAATGAGTTGCTCTACCGCAGATACAGACCCAGCAAGCTGAAGGAGGATGACGATTGGGCCAATGTCGAACAACTAGTGATTCCCACCAGCATACGGCCCGATATTCTACACCTGGCCAACGGAGCTCTTTCTCACTATGGTTTTAACAAAACCTACCACGGAATCCGCCAAGACTACTACTGGCCAGGTATGGTAAATAGCGTCAAACAATACGTCAAGCAGTACGTCAAACAGTGTCATACATGTCAGATGGCAGGTAAACCGAACATCTCAATTCCCAGAGCACCACTGACACCCATCCAGGTGCCTGCGGAACCTTTCCACAGACTTATTATAGACTGTGTTGGTCCTTTACCTCGGACCAGTTCTGGTAACGCCTATATACTAACCATCCTGTGTCCTACCACCAGATTCCCCATAGCAGTTCCAGTAAAGAACATTACGACTGCTACGGTGGTGAAACACTTATTGAAGATCTTCACCCAGTATGGATTTCCAAGGGAGGTTCAGAGCGACTGTGGCACCAACTTCACCAGTGATCTCTTCAAGAGGACACTGGAAGAGTTCAACATCACACAGGTATTGTCCAGCCCCTATCATCCTGCTTCACAGGGTTCTCTTGAGCGTAGTCATCAGACTATTAAAGCACTCCTGAAGAAGTTTTGCAATGAAACCTCTAAGGATTGGGATAAGCAAATAGATTTAATCATGTGTATATTTAGAAGTCTTCCCAATGAGTCTCTAGGAGTATCTCCTTATGAGATGCTCTACGGACGTAAGTGCCGTACTCATCTCAAAGCTTTTAAAGACTCTCTACGTGATGCCACCTTCAGTGAGCATCAGAATGTGCCCCAGTTTCTACGAAACCTACAACACATTCTAGAGAGGGTGCATAACTTTGCTAAGGATAATCTATTGAAAGCACAGGAGAGGATGAAGACTCATTACGACCAGAACAGCAAAGTAAGGAAATTTAAACCGGGAGACTTCGTGCTGGCCTATTTCCCTATCCCAGGTTCTCCTTTGCAAAACAGGTTTTCAGGACCCTACCGCATCAAGGAGTGCAGAAACAACCACAACTACGTTCTAGAAACTCCAGATAGGCGGCGGAAGACCCAGTTGTGCCACGTCAACCTTCTGAAGCTATATAACGGTACTCCTCCCACTGTATTGATAACATATTCTTCCTTTAAAAGTCCATACATCCACAGTGAGACCTTCCGTGCTTCTCCTCCCGAAAGCACTGACACTGAGTCAGCGCTTTCCAATTCGGAAATCCTAACTGATCTTCATAACATTTTCAGGACCATAATAGTGCTCCTTTGCCATATTCTAATCCTATTCTCACCTCGTCAGATATCACCAAGCCTTTCATCCTTCATGTCGAAGCCAGTGGTACCGGCATCGGGGTGACCTAATACAGCAACGAGGCGAGGAGAATATACCTGTTAGCGACCACAGCTACAAGGAACTACAGAACAATCGACAGGGAGCTACTCATCGTCCTGAACTTGCAGCACTTCAAACAATACCTGAAAAGTGCTCGGTCTACCACCATCAACACGGACCACAACACCCTACACTTCCTGCAGCAAGCCCAATTCCACACTCAACGTCTTCTACGATGGGCTTGATAACTGCAGAAATTCAACCTGGAGATCTCTACATCAAGGGGTCTGACAACATCATAGCCGACGCCCTCTCCAGAGTCTATGAAGTAGAGGCAACTCCACCTATCACTCTACCACATGAAGACGTAACTTCTTCCGGAACCGCAGGCTTCGGGGGAGAGTTGTGACGATAATCTCTTTCAAGAGAGATTGAGCCTGCTCTTCCCTATATCATTCACATCATTTTACAAGTACAAGATACTATATTGAAGATACGTCCACCAGTATCGCCAAACGTTTTGCCCAGGAAGCAAAGCGTACCTTGCACCACCTGACACGCCAGCTCCGCCCGCCGTCAACAAGCAAACTACCCATTCTCTGCTTGCCAGCTCCTGATTGGCTGGTGTGTCGCCGACCGCACCTGCACCTGCACTCACGCCCCCCTACCTGAGTCGACGTCTGGGCCAGCTCACGCCGTATTCCTCAGAATATCTCTGTGCACTTAGAAGTTGACATCTCTCTCTGGTAGACTAAGCCTTGGCTGTCGTATACTAAGGGAGGTGGCAGCTATAGCCAGCATTCTCAGCACCTGATTAATATTATTATTGTCTTGCACTTCATTTTGTTTTAGAGTAAAATTTCACATTCATTAATTATTCATGTTGTTTTGTTTGTTGACTTGTTTTAAATTTTACGTAAGCCAAGGGATTGTCTTTGTTCATATCTTGTTTTCTAAAGTAATTAAAATTTCATTGTTTATATTTTGTGTTTTGTGTGTCTTCCCAGTACCTTACCACAGACAAACAGGCAAGCAGTCTCTTTTTTTTTCTGTAATAGACAAGGCATTACCACCTGCCATTGGAGGACTGCCGAACATCAACACTCCAACACTTTACCGTCACAATATATATATATATATATATATATATATATATATATATATATATATATATATATATATATATATATATATATATATACACATATAAATATATATATATATATATATATATATATATATATATATATGTCGTACCTAATAGCCAGAACGCACTTCTCAGCCTACTATTCAAGGCCCGATTTGCCTAATAAGCCAAGTTTTCATGAATTAATGTTTTTTCGTCTACCTAACCTACCTAACCTAACCTAACCTAGCTTTTTTTGGCTACCTAACCTAACCTTACATATAAATATAGGTTAGGTTAGGTTAGGTAGGGTTGGTTAGGTTCGGTCATATATCTACGTTAATTTTAACTCTAATAAAAAAAAATTGACCTCATACATAGAGAAAAGGGCTGCTTTATCATTTCATAAGAAAAAAATTATAGTAAATATATTAATTCAGGAAAACTTGGCTTATTAGGCAAATCGGGCCTTGAATAGTAGGCTGAGAAGTGAGTTCTGGCTACTAGGTACGACATATATATATATATATATATATATATATATATATATATATATATATATATATATATATATATATATATATATATTTATATGTATATATATATATATATATATATATATATATATATATATATATATATATATATATATATATATATATATATATATATATATAATTAGTATATTTTGGTAGCAGTCTTTCCTGTAGACATATATTATTAAATATGACCGAAAAAGTAAGATTAATAATTCAAACACGAATTTTCTCAATCTTTCGTACATTTCTTTTCACTGTTGGAGGTAAATCAAAAATCAATTCTCCAAAATTCATTTTTATTTCTAGTCTGAAGCGACACAAGCGCGTTTCGTAAAACTTATTACATTTTCAAAGACTTTAGTTTACAAATACACAACTGAATAGAACTTACGCATCTCCGATTTTATATCTACATTTGAGTGAGGTGGCATTAATAGGGTATTAATTTCATCAAGACAAGACAGAACAAGAGGTGGTATTAATAGGGTATTAATTTCATCAACACAAGACAGAACACGAAACAATGGGTATTGAATAGAAGTGTTTGTAGAAAGCCTATTGGTCCATATTTCTTGATGCTTCTATATTGGAGCGGAGTCTTGAGGTGGGTAGAATATAGTTGTGCATTAATTGGCTGTTGATTGCTGGTGTTGACTTCTTGATGTGTAGTGCCTCGCAAACGTCAAGCCGCCTGCTATCGCTGTATCTATCGATGATTTCTGTGTTGTTAACTAGGATTTCTCTGGCGATGGTTTGGTTGTGGGAAGAGATTATATGTTCCTTAATGGAGCCCTGTTGCTTATGAAATAGGGCTCCATTACATACCAGTTGCGTTGCTCCTGGGAGTATGGGTTCGAGTTACTTCTGGGGTGTGAGTTTTCAGTTGCATATTGTCCTGGGGACCATTCAGGCTTGTTCGCATTTGTGTTCTTCACGTGTGCCCCAAAGAATGAGGTGATTTGGTAAAATGCTATGCCCAAGATTACTATCCGAGTGCCGGCGGTGGGGTGGTTCAAATAGCCTCGGCTATCACCTCATTATGTCCAGTCGTGATGGTCAAGTGGATTAAGGCGTCTTGTACATACCAGTTGCGTTGCTCCTGGGAGTATGGGTTCGAGTCACTTCTGGGGTGTGAGTTTTCAGTTGCATATTGTCCTGGGGACCATTTAGGCTTGTTCGCATTTGTGTTCCTCACGTGTGCCCCAAAGAATGAGGTGATTTGGTAAAATGCTATGCCCAAGATTACTATCCGAGTGCCGGCGGTGGGGTGGTTCAAATAGCCTCGGATATCACCTCATTATGTCCGGTCGTGATGGTCAAGTGGATTACAGTCTCCGTGGTGTAGTGGTAAGACACTCGCCTGGCGTTCCGCGAGCGCTATGTCATGGGTTCGTATCCTGGCCGGGGAGGATTTACTGGGCGCAATTCCTTAACTGTAGCCTCTGTTTAACGCAACAGTAAAATGTGTACTTGGATGAAAAAACGATTCTTCGCGGCAGGGGATCGTATTCCAGGGACCTGCCCGAAACGCTACGCGTACTAGTGGCTGTACAAGAATGTAACAACTCTTGTATATATCTCAAAAAAAAGAAAAAGGCGTCTTGTACATACCAGTTGCGTTGCTCCTGGGAGTATGGGTTCGAGTCACTTCTGGGGTGTGAGTTTTCAGTTGCATATTGCCCTGGGGACCATTCAGGCTTGTTCGCATTTGTGTTCCTCACGTGTGCCCCAAAGAATGAGGTGATTTGGTAAAATGCTATGCCCAAGATTACTATCCGAGTGCGGGCGGTGGGGTGGTTCAAATAGCCTCGGCTATCACCTCATTATGTTCGGTCGTGATGGTCAAGTGGATTAAGGCGTCTTGTACATACCAGTTGCGTTGCTCCTGGGAGTATGGGTTCGAGTCACTTCTGGGGTGTGAGTTTTCAGTTATATATATATATATATATATATATATATATATATATATATACATATTGTGACGGTGTTCCCCCGTGATATTTCTCCCACGCCTGCAGTAAGAGTCATGTCCACTTTACCCGAGTGTTCTCTACGTCGCAGGCATCAGGTTGATATGTGTAGGAGAATGTAGTGTTCTCGAAGTACCGAGAAATTCATAAAAGAAGAGTATTTTGGCCTGTGGTTTAGGCCCTTTAGGAAGCCAATATGGCGCTGGCTCTTCTGTTTTCCCGCCAAAACTGTGTGACGTGGCACAGGGAGCCAATGAAAACCTCCCGTGGCGAATATGACGTCACAAAGGAAGGGGGGTCCGGTCATCGCGCCGCGCTGGCGCCATCAGTCTAAGACAGCACGTCAAGGAGGTCGGACGTGCGCTGGAGGGTCCTGTCAGTATGCGTATGCGACGTCTGAGGCAGTTCACCCGTTTGTGACGGCGTAGTGGCTGAACCGAGCCACCGGGAAGCAGTGGAAGAAGAAAACTATTCGGGAATCCGAACGACTGCAGCCGAGACGTAGGCAGGCAGCCGTAGCTGGGAGGAGAAGTCGAATGCCGGGAGACCGACTCCAACCTTACAAGAAGTCGAGGAGGAGCACGGACCTGCAGTGAAAAGGCACGGAGACGATGCGCTTACGGCGGGACGTTGATTGAGTTCCTGGAGGACCCGACAGTGTGTGTGTGTCGGGGCGTTCCCTACACGAGGCAGGAGCCAGGACCAGGAGCTACAACTCAACTCTCACCGGAGGATAGGTGGAAGTAGGTGATACTAGTTTCCCTCCCAATTCCCCTTTAGTCAGCTATATTATTTAGCCTGAGTATTTTGTATGTCGTGAGCAAGGCTCACCTATGTCACAGTAAGGCACAAGTGTGCAGTGGGACTATAAAGAGTACTCACGATATTTATGATTATTATTGGTGTATGCAGGCACCCAGAGTAATTGATGAATTTACTGTGTTGATAATGTCTTTAATGAGACTTTAATACGATCATTTAGTGAGAGAATATATATATAATTATGCCAGTGTTTGGAGTTAGGCTATGTGCCCAGTAACTATGTTATTACCATTATTGATGTCCGACTCATCCATTTATATATATATATATATATGTCTATGCTCGTGTATTGAATAATCATTCATGTGTGCAGTGATTAATTGTGTTATCGCCCACGAAAGGAATTACTGAGAACTCCAGTAATATATACTTGCATCCGTTATCATTAAATGAAGGGCAGTGTGTAATACCATGACGGTGAATTATTGTCACATTTAATATAGAAATGTTTGATTGAGCCCAAGATCAGTGTAGCGAAGTATTTACGTGCTATTGTCGCAATTATTGTGTGTTCAATCTTCTAGTGATCTTTGAGAACTTAAAGAAACAGAGCGCGTGACGCCAGGAAAACAAGCAAACAGATAAAGTGACATTTGCGCGGGGGGTAGTCGCCCAGCTGATTTTGACATTAACGAGAGGGGGAGCGTTGCCGGCTTGGTGAGTTCATATTATATGTCTGGGAACAAGCGACTCCCGCCTGAAACAGCTGTTTGCTTATTGATATAATCTTGTGATGTCTTTGAATGAGTTTTAAGTAAAATACAAAGTACATTGGTGTTTATATCATCCCCTCCATATTTCTTGTGGCTATGTAATACCTGAAAGCAGAGAGTGATAGAAGTAAATACCTGCCTGATATCAGATCTATTGAGTGTGTCCTTGCCACTGTTACCACAATTCAACAAAACCACTGACGTGTTACTGGACACCGAAAACACCAGTTGGCGACCTTGTGGTTAGTAGTAGAGCCCTATGTTGGGGCGGGCATACAACAGTTAAGTGAACAAGTTGTGTTCCCACTCCTTCTCGATCAGAGGCCGGTTGGGATTGACTGGGATACTCTCCTGGCGTAAAGTGGCGCTGCGAGGATAGAGTGAAGACCCGCAGGGCTACGGTGAGTGACCTTGAGTATACTGTTGCTCACCGAGGAAACCCTGACATTGGCGACCTCGCCAGGATTACGATCAAGATAAAGGTTGCAGTTGTGGTACTTTGCAGTGGTATTAGGTATCAGGTACAGGTTATTACTCATAGCACAAGATGGAGGATGATAAAGTAACAAAGTTCATTGACACTAGAGATGAGTAGGTGCTGGAGGAGTGCACCAAGGCACAGTTACAGTCAATAGCAGACCATTTTGGGATAAAGCTGAGATCTTCCAGAGTGGGAGAGAGAAGACTGGAGATCATGGCACAGCTCAGAGCACGAGATGAAGCTTTGGGGGAGGAACGGCCACAAACACCTGCCAGTATGGGAGAACACCTGAGCATTGGTGGAAGCAGCAGGGGATCCAGCAGCAGCAGGCGCAGCCTCAAGCTGGAGATTATGAAGCTGCAGCTGGAAGTGCAGTTGAAGCGGGAAGAGCGAGAAGCAGAGGCACAGCAGCGCAAAGAAGAGCGAGAGGCACAGCAGTGCAAAGAAGAGCGAGAGGTACAGCGTTGCAAAGAAGAGCGAGAAGCACAGCTACGCAGGGAAGAAGAAGAGCGAGAAGCACAGCTGTGCAGGGAAGAACAAGAGCGAGAAGCACAGCTGAGGAGAGAGGAGCACGAGCGAGAATTTAGGCTGAGACAGCAGGACATAGAAGCTAACAAGCAGGTGGAGCTGAAGCGAGCTGAACTAGGACTAGGTGCACCTGCTCCGCTGCAACAGGAAGACCGCTGAGCGAGGGAGCGAGATCTGCCGGTCTTTATACCAAATGAAGCTGAAGGTTTCTTCGACCACTTCGAGAAGATCGCTACCTTGAAGAAGTGGCCGAGGGCGGAGTGGGCGGAGCTGGTTCAGAGTAGGCTCACTGGTGAAGCTCGTGAAGCCTACAACATGCTTGACCTCGGAGAGTGCACCGACTACGATGCTGTAAAGAGAGCTGTGCTCCATTCTTTCAAGCTCACGCCGGAATGTTACAGGAAGAGATTCAGGGAGTGTACCCGTTCGCCAGGAAAATCTTATGCGGAGACGGCGAGGGACATGGAGAGAATGTTCCTTAAGTGGCTGGAGTCTAAAGGAGCGAGGTCGGCTGAGGAGGTCAAGAGGCTTATGGTCGTGGAGAAGTTTATGTCCGTGCTCTCTCCTGAGATCAGGGTTAGAGTAAAGGAGGCGGACATTAAGGACCTGAGAGCCGCGGCCGACAGAGCCGACATGCTGGAAGAAGCTCTGCGACCACACCGAGAGGGACGGCACCGACCGAACAAACACTCCGGAAATGGTAGAAGTTATAGAAGGACGGACGGATGGAGGACAGGAGCGAGTTCTCCTGAGTCCCACCTCTCAAGTGGAGACAGGAGAGGTTCAAAGAGTGCTGTGGAGCCGGTAGAGAAGTCCCAAGCTGAGAGCTCAAGGGTTGTTGCCGAAACGGAGGAGTCGATGAATGGCGCGAGGAGGATCCACAGAAGGAGAAGGGTCCGCTGCTACAACTGTGGAATATTCGGACACGTCGCGCGGGAATGCAGATACCCTGAGCAGCGGAGGAGCGTTGCTTTCGTGAGGGTCGAGGACCAGATGGCCGAGTGGGTGCGGGATGAACCCGTACTGAGTGGGGAGAAAAGAGTTCACCCATTCGTGAGTGAGGGAACTGTAAGGATGGGGAACGCAGACTCCATCCCGGTGAAGATATTAAGAGACACTGGGGCAGATTTTACCCTGGTGAGTGAAACCCTGTTCCCCGAGGGTTACGAGAGTACCAGTGTGGGGGTGGCAAGTGTGACCACTGTGGGAGGCCCAGTGAGGATGCCCCTACACCAGGTGACTCTGAATTCTGATTATGGCTGCCAGACCCTAGTGGTGGGGGACTGTGCATCAATGCCCAAGATGGAGGCACAAGTCATCTTGGGAAATGACGCATGTGGAGGATATGTCCTCCCGAATCTCGCGAAAGGCGAGGAGTGCATAGAGCACTATGAGGAGACAGGTGGAGTGTTAAAGGCCTGTGGGGACGAGAAAGGAATCGCCACGGTGGCGTTCCCGGTTGGTGTTGTGATGCCGAGGCAGTGCGAAAGACACGGAGAGTGTGGATCTGATAATGCTGACGAGGAGACGTCCGACAGCCTGGGAATCGATCACCTCTTCATGGGACCCGGAGAACGAGTAGAGGGCGAAGGCAGCCCGGATGGTGAGTTACAGGTGACCCTCACCAGTTCTCTAGAGGTGGACCACACTCGTCTTGGAGAGTTGCAGCAGATAGAGTTCCCCGAGTTGATTCATGAGGTCAATGGAGAACGTGTTGGTCCTGAGAGGGCCACTCATTGTTACGTACAGGACGGCATGCTGATGAGAGTGTTCTGCACAGAGCAGGGAACTGAGTGGGATGAAGCAGTATGTCCTGCGTTGTTTGCCATGCGTGACGCAGTGGTAGGATCGTTAGGTTTCTCACCTTTCCAGCTGGTGTATGGACAAGAGGTGCAAAGTCCTCTGTCCATGCTGAAGGAACAATGGACACCAGGAGTGGCCGTGGGAACGGTCGACGGATACGTAAGGAGCGTTTCGCATTGGCAGCAGGAATACTGGTTGGAAATTAAACTCATCCGATGGGAAGACAACGTAGTAGCAGATGCCCTGTCCTGTATGCACTAACCAGACATGACTCTTATTTTAAAGGGAGGGGTATGTGACGGTGTTCCCCCCCTGATATTTCTCCCACGCCTGCAGTAAGAGTCATGTCCACTTTATCCGAGCGTTCTCTACGTCGCAGGCATCAGGTTGATATGTGTAGGAGAATGTAGTGTTCTCGAAGTACCGAGAAATTCATAAAAGAAGAGTATTTTGGCATGTGGTTTAGGCCCTTTAGGAAGCCAATATGGCGCTGGCTCTTCTGTTTTCCCGCCAAAACTGTGTGACGTCAGTGACACCAGATTGGTCACCGACAGCGACGTGGCACAGGGAGCCAATGAAAACCTCCCGTGGCGAATATGACGTCACGAAGGAAGGGGGGTCCGGTGTGGGACATTTGGGGCTTGAATCTAATTATTTAAATATTAATATAGTAAAATAAATTACGAAGGACCACCCGCTTTTATAGTAAAGAGGGAAACTGAGAATTTCTGATCATTAGATAATTCCTAGATGAACCAGTAACTATGGATAAAATACTAGAGAATATGATCATAGAAATAATTAAGGGGCTGTATAATTAAATGAATCAAACCCTCAAACACCTACATTGGGGGGTTATTACTGGAACTCAGTACGTCCAGGAACTAGTGTGGTTCGTTCACTAATCCAAGATATAATAATCTAATCCTATGAATTATTGAGAAACCAATGTCATTACCATTAATGGGAACATAGATTATGAGTATCATAATGATAATCACAATAAACACATGTTAATCCAAAGGAGTTCTGCATGTAAATAATTCCAAATAATTAATGATGGAAAACAAAGGAATCTTAGCTTAATGACGATTCCCTTGTGTAAGTCACGATGCTTCCTCCGAATCTCCTGGGCTCGGCTAGATGACGAGTGGGATGGATTAACATGGAAGAAGGCAGCAGGGAGAATTCTTCTCACGTGCTGCAAAACAAAAATTTACAGTAGCAACTAATTAAACTACTGAATCTCTATGTTCAAGAAATTAATATTAATAAGAGATAATGGGTAATAACCTGTGGTTTGGTGTTGGTATACGTCGTCACGACCAATCACCCAGCTACTATTCTACACCTTACACGATGCATCAAATAAGGATAAGATACTTAGCTAATATGGGCACTGTATAAGTTTTAAGATTGCCGAAATTCGCGCCCCAGGCTCTGGCTTCACCTATCCTGGATAATGGCGCGCTTCACTGGCCGGTCACGTGTAGTCAAGAACCAGATTAAAAAGATTCCTTATATTACGCGGTTGAAGATATTGTCTGCAAGGTTGTTCACGCCTCACAGTGGCGACTTTCATCTGAGGATGGATAACGTTTACACTGATGACTGGATAATGGCGTCTCCTCGTGAGCACGACGCGAACAGGTCCGCCTGAGAGCTTATGCACACGTGTACTGGCGTGCCCTCCTCCCCCATGCCGCGTCTCGCGTTCATTAAACAAATTATTGTCATGAATATTAGTATTTCTCGCATTTGTGCTTGAAATGTTGGAGACAGGACGGGTTTATTATTTAGAAGAGGGAAATATAATTATTTGCCAGTTTCGTGGTAGTAAACATATATGGGAGAGGAATTAATGTCATTCCATGGCATTCACTTGTGACGTTAATTTTCATTACTAGATAACTGCTATGACTAACGCTCTATTCGGCTTTTAGTTGGAAGTCAATTTATCTTTAATTAATTATCACACAGAACGCCTTGGTTATAGAGAATCGAATTCAATTCTCAGATACATTGGATATAATGTGTTTATTGTAATGAAATCTGACGCAATACTGGCGTCGGGTGACGTGAGAATTCTAGCCTACTGCACAGATGAAATTATTAGTACATGAGAATTCTACGTGGTGTTAATTTTACTTACTACAATAATCAGTAGAGTTAGTAATAATTAATGAGAATACAACAGCGTTGTATTCGGTGTTGGAAATTTCCAACATAACTCCGGGGGGAGGATTCTAGGGTCGTAGTGTACTGTGGAGTACTGACCTATCCCGAAGTCGATATCAAGATTAGTACATTAGTATGTTAGTATGTTAGTACACACATAACGAACGTCCCGGATTTATCAAGGACTTACAAGAAACTTGAGTCTTGTTATTTACATGTCAAATGAAACATGTTACTTATAGCCTACACAATAATTAAGGAATTGCTCTTAGTCACACTCTAAAGTTCACAATAAACTCAACAACTAGGGTCGCAGTGACATGTAATGGTGTATTACGTAGCTGCTGAATTGTAGGTAAACTCAGAATAAGTTCCTAAGAACTGATAACACTATTGTATGATTATACAGTAAAGTATTATTAGTCATTTAAGATCAAGGAAACTATGACACTACAGTAAGGTCACTGTCTAGGGTCGCTGTGACTTGTAACTATTGGGTTACTAGACAATAACACCACGCAGCATCACGATCACCCCAAATTCAAATGAGGAAATTGAATTTAATGTGCACTGCCGTGCAGTAGTCATTCTGACTGATGGTACAACTAATTTGCTAACTAGCTAAAATAATAGAAAAGTAGAGAACTGAAAAGTTTATTCATTAAAATAAAGGAAAATTCTGAGTCGACAGTGAGATTAGTAGCCTAGTCATTCTGACTTATGAGCTAATTAAATGGCAGCTCATAGGCTTGACACTGTAAACTGGTTAGTACGAAATCACCTTTACATGAATTTGAGTTTATTAAATCAGTCTCTATAAGTATAGTCAACTGTAATTAATGGTGAGTACAGATTAGGCTAGTACTCAGTTGACACTAACTAAAGTCCCTAAACCTACCTAAATAAATGGTTTGAATTTCTAACCTACCTAAGTAAGGGACTAAACTAATTGTGAGTAAAAATGTACTCGAATTAACATCGTGAGCAGTATTGAGCTCATTAACAGGTCGAGCTATATTGAACTCGTGAACATGGTGAGCTATATTGAGCTCGTTAGCAGTGCTAACAGGGTGAGTTACAGTGAACTCGTCAACAGTGTTGACAGGGTGAGCTGCAGTGAGCTCGTTAGCAGTGCTAACAGGGTGAGTTACAGTGAACTCGTCAACAGTGTTGACAGGGTGAGCTACAGTGAGCTCGTTAGCAGTGCTAACAGGGTGAGTTACAGTGAACTCGTCAACAGTGTTGACAGGGTGAGCTGCAGTGAGCTCGTTAGCAGTGCTAACAGGGTGAGTTACAGTGAACTCGTCAACAGTGTTAACAGGGTGTGTTCAGTGAACTCGAATTAACGAGGTGGAGTTTTGCATCATTGAATTATCATGGCGAGCAGTGCTCGTGGCATGGGGAACATTAAAGCGTTCGATTGTCATGGCGAGCAATATTAAGCTCGTACGCATGGGGAACAAGCACTCATATTATTACGTTAATTCTAAGGTGAGCTATATTAAGCTCATGAAGCATGTTAATTAACAATGCTGATGTTTAACGATAATGCATTAAACATATTAGTTCTCTGTAAATTCGCTTACGTATTAGTAAGTTTGCAAGTTTGTTCGTGCTGCGCTCCTACACTAAATAAGCAGAAACGAAAGAAAAACAACTCAAACAAATTAATGCAAGTATTTATCACTAACTCTTAGTGCAGAAAACATGGTATTAAGAAGGTTTTCTTGGCAAACCTTTAAGCGCAAGTATAGTGGACCAGTGGTCCTAGTGAATTTGTAATTACTGAAGTTGCTTAATGACTTCATAGAATTACTAAATTCAGGAAATGCTAGTGGCATTGAGTGCTAGATTCTCTAGCCTAACATTATCAATTACCTAGGGAGTACTAGATTCTCTAGCCCAACATTACAATTTACTTAGGAAGACTGAGTGTGGTCAACTACTACTTGTCGAGAATAATTCTAGGTCTGCAGTGAATTCAATGGTTGGTCGCTGTGACTTGTACTTGTTTGAGTACGGACCATTGGTTTTCACTGAGAGCTATGAAACATCTCGGCGAGTATCAATTGCACTACATTCAATCTGAGTTTATTACTCAGCTGTGTTTCTCCCTTTAGCTTACTGCTGGAGAATTGATTTACTGCTGACTAATTTATTATTATTGGCAGGTTTAGGCTTGTTCACATTCAGAACTTTACCAGTAAGTAAGTAGCCACCTGCAGATTGGAGCATATTCATTCCCAATCGTTTAACATGTCCAGTTATGAACTGGTAATAGTAGTCGGCTCCTACTAGTACATCTACATTGTTAAGGCGGTCAGACGTTAACTTGTCAGCCAAATTAATTTCACGTTCCTGCAGGAAGTGGGCTGTGTACCCCAGACCCTTAATATTTTAGTCTAAAGGTAGTTGATCTACAACAATGGCTTGGACAGCCTTGGCATGACTACCTAGTCGTACAAGCGGTTGAACTACTGAGTATTCATGGGTTCCTCGATTTATCATGAACCCTGACAAGTTTAATTTTACCTGTCCTATTGGTTGTAAATTAAGTGCCTCTGCTGCTCTTTGAGTAATGAAAGTTCTCTGGGAACCTTGGTCAAATAGTCCACGTGTGGTGATCTTGGCTCCTCTGTTCTTCACTTGAAGTTGGGCAGTAGGCAAAGCAGCATCCACTTGAGATGCTTGTGAAGTTACGCTGTACACATCTCGCACCTTGCAGCACTGTACTGGTGTAGATTCTCTCCGTCCTATTCTAGGATTGACATAATTTGTCTTAACTAATTTGCACAGTGCAGCATGATGCTTGCCCCTTCTACACCTATTGCAGGTGTTCAGTGGGGTGTCACAGCTGTTAACATTATGTGGTTTGAGACATCTAGTACATTTGTGTAACTGTTTGAGTCGTCTGACTCTTGTGTCTCTATTAGGATAATTAGTACATTTGTACAGAGAATGTTTTTGATTGCAAAACAAGCACATTCCCCATCCCACAGATCGTTTAGGGGTTACCGGTTTAGGTAAAACAGTATTTGCAGGTTGTGATGGTTTTGCTGCTTGCATTTGCTTGTTATTTATTCTCTTGTGAGTACTTGGTGTACTCTGGGGAACCATTAACAGGCTCTTGGGAGTGCTCTTTGGACTATTAGGTCTCTTAGGAGCACCTGTGGAGTTATTAGGAGTGCTCTTTGGACTATTAGGTCTCTTTGGAGCACCTGTGGGACTCTTAGGCCTCACTGATGAATCAGTGTTTGACTGATTTTGGTTACATGGATTATTAGCACCTTTGTTACCTAGTGACAGTGTCACTTTAGGAGTTTCAGGTAAGGAAACTGATGTAGGTACAGTTTTGGTGCATTCAGATTTAGCATTAATTGCTTGGTCTGCTGTATGATTGCTCATATTGCGCAAACCTGTAAATATATCCTGCATTGACAGGGTATTACCATTCTGGTATACATATAATTTATTAAGTGTGTCACCAGACAATTTTCTCTGGATGATAATTTTAGTCATCCACTCAGTAGTTGGGTGATCCACCTCTTTACTGAAAGAATTTATCAGTGACTCAAGCTGAAAACTAAAGGCTTGTAAAGAGTCAACTGATTGCTCTGGTGAAGATAAATTTAATAATTGGTGTACAAGGTTTATAATAGTCTTCTCATTGTTAGCACTTACTTTAGAAGGCTGTTGTGAGCAATTGTGACCATTACTTGTGTTGCTCAAGGCTTCTTGCTTAGCCTCAGTTTTGATTACAGCTTCGACTGCTGCTGCAGCATTAGCTTTATCATTTTCTGGTTCAGATTCACTGATTATTGCAGCTTCACATGTTTCATCTGCAGCTTCACTTGTTTCTCTGGGTTCTGGTGATAAGCTAGTTAATTCAGCAGCCTTATGTATTGAACTTATAGAATCCAGGGAACATTGAGAAGAGTGGTCTGAAATTTGATCAGACTCTGTGAACAAATCATCACATGAAGCTGTATTAGATGAGAGGTTAGAAAATGAAGGTTGAAGTTCAGTTGTGGATCCTGTGTAGTGATCAGTGTGGTGTTTGTGTGTTACTGAGGAAGTCTTGGTTGTAGGGTTGATGTAAAGTCATTGCTTGGTTACTGACTTTAATACTTAATATGATTACATGACTAGTAGCTACCAAGCTTGGCAGGCGTCCTGTACGCTCTTGTTTACCTTCTATCTCTCTCTGGCGTCTCAGCCGCCGCACATAGAAAACGGATGGTACCATTTTCTGTGAACATGACATCCCTCCTTTTCTTTAAAAAGAATGAATACAGGATGTCTACCTTGCTTGTAGCACAAAGCAAAGTTATTGACACAAAGTAAGTTATTACCATATCAAGAGATACTGCATACATTTAACATTAATTAAGCACACAAAGAATTTAAACAACTTAATCTTTTCCACAAAGGATTTCAATGTTAAAAATACATATGCAATGTTAAACAAACATGAAAGAAACTGTAATACAAAGTTACAAAATATTGAATGAGATATCTGCATTATTCAAACAATATTAAATTTAGTTTAGCACAATAAGTAAATACTTTTCATTACATAGGAACACAATTAATCATCAAATCGTGTAGGGCGTTTAACATGACGTTTAGGACGAGAGTCCTTAAATGCAATAACATCCCTTGATGAATTGTTTGTCGGGTTATAACTATTTTTTTCTTTTTCTTTTGTACGACTTTGCACTTCATCATTTTCTACACTAGTTGGAATCACTTTGAAATAAGCCATATTACGTGTTATACTATGATCTCTATTACTAGCTGTTACCATAGTTCCTTTTACACTAATCACTTTATATGGTTTTGTATCATACGGCATATCTAACTTTCCCTCTTTTTTCTTTTTAACGAGAACAGTGTCTCCAACCTTTATGAACTGTTCCTTTGCACGTTGATCATGAGCAATTTTCATTTTGCCCTTGGCTAGTGCATCCTTCTGAGCGAGACGTTTATCCGTTACCTCGGCTGGCATGACGGGTAGTGCGATTCTCATAGGACGTCCAAATAAAAGTTCGCCAGGCGACTTGCCCAGTGTTCCATGTGGTGTTGCACGGTAGTTCCTGAGAAAAGCATACATAGCTTGTTTCCAGGATCGTCCTTCGGCATGAGCACAGCGTACCGCTTTCATGAGAGGTTGCATGAATCTCTCAACTTCTCCATTTGCTTGAGGATGTAGTGGCATCACCCGGCGGTGTTTGAATCCAATATGCTCAGCAAAGTTGACAAAGTCTTGTCCATTGAATGGCGGTCCATTGTCCGTCTTGACAACTTCAGGAATGCCAAAGTTTGAAAAGATCTTGTCGAGTTTCGGGATGACAGCCTTTGCAGATGTGGAAGTGATGATTTCTACTTCTGGATAACGTGAGTGATCATCAATGACTACCATCAAGTACTCTCCAGTTGGTAGTGGTCCGCAGAAGTCCATTGATACTTCCGTCCATGGTGCAGCAGGTAGTGGTGAAGGTTGTAGAGGTGTTGGTCTTGAAGTATCCACTGCAGCTTGGCAAGGGACACAGGCATCATGCATATCCTTTGCTTGACGATCAATGCCAGGAAACCACACCTTTTCTCGTAGCAGCTGTTTGGTCCTAACAAGACCTTGGTGTCCTTGATGTGCAAGCTTCAGAGCACGTTGCTGGAGAACAGCTGGAATCACGATACGAGTACCTCGCAGCACAGTGTCGCGTTGTTGCGTAACACTTAATTCTGTCTGGATGCGTTCAAGTGCTTTGAATGCACTTGGTCAACTCCTGAGGGTGGGATGCGTGGAAACTTTTTCTTAGTCAATGCATCCACTGTTGCTTGCAGAGTTGGGTCCCCTAGGGTTGCAGTACGGATTTCATCAAGAGTAAGAGCCTTAGGGACTTCATCACAGGTTACAGAGTGTACATATTCCTCGGCAACTTGCTGATGCTTGGTGATGGTGAAACTGTTGGCAGGATGTCGACTGATGTAATCAGCGGGATTGCCTGCACCCGGCTTGTATTTCACCGTAAAGTTGTATGGTTGCAGGCGAAGTGCCCATCTCTCAATGCGAGCTGGTGGTTTGGACTTTGGATTATTGAAGATGGTCTCCAACGGTTTGTGGTCAGTGACTATCGTGGTGAAGGGTGCACCAAGCAGATACACATTGAAGTGTTCACAGCCCCATACAAGAGCAAGAGCTTCCTTCTCTGTCTGACTGTATCGTTGCTCAACATCTGTGAGAGAACGGCTGGCGTAGGCAATTACTACTCTGGAATCTGGTTGACCAGGTTTGTGTTGGGCTAAAACAGCACCTAAACCAACAGGACTAGCATCCACCGTTAACTCAGTGTCCATTGATGGATCAAAGTATGCAGGAGTCGCATTCTCTACTAGTGCATCTTTCACAGCATCAAATGCATTTTGCTCGATATCGCTCCAGTACCATGATGCATTTTTCTTCAGGAGCTCACGTAGAGGCTTCGTAATGGTAGCAAAATCTGGAATGAAGCGAGAACAGTAGTTTGCCATTCCCAGAAAACTATGTACTTCAGTGGACGTTGAAGGAGGTGCAGCGTTCTTGATATCTGCAACTTTCTTAGGATCTGGAGACAGACCTTTGTCACTAAGTACATGTCCAAAGAATTCAATTTTATGTTGATTGAACTCACACTTTGCTCGGCTTAACGTCAAATTCTTTTCTCGTAAGCGTTGCAATGTTGCACGAAGAGCTTTGTCGTGTTCAGCTTGGGTACGGCCATAAACAATGATGTCATCAGACATGTTGTCAGCATTAGGTATATCTTGCAATACCTGGCTGATGATGTGCTGGAATACCTCGGCAGCACTGTTGATACCAAAACTCAGGCGCTTGTACCTATACAGACCTCGATGTGTCGTAAACGTTGTGATGAATCGACTCTCCTCATCAAGTTCAAGCTGATGATAGCCCTTGTTTAAATCTAACTTGCTGAATACAGTTGCACCATTCAAGCGGTAGATCATATCATCTACAGTCGGTGTAGGATGGCGTTCACGCATTATTGCCTTGTTGGGAACACGCATGTCCACACAAATGCGTATCTCATCTGGATTCTTCGGCTTTGGTGGAGTGACAATTGGGCTTACCCATGGTGTTGGGCCTGTTACTGGTTCAATGATATCTAGTTCTATCAGCCTATCCAGTTCGGCATCAACTTTCTTGCGAGTATGGAATGGTTGTCGGCGATGTGGTTGGGCAACTGGAATTACATCTGGGTTAATATGCAGATGTACTTTGCTATCAGTATAACAACCTATGGATTTAAATCGATCAGAAAATTCAGCAACAATACCATTAACATTGTTTGCAGATTCCACTGCTACAGCATTAGAAAGCTGAAGTAGCCCCAATTTGGTTGAAGTCTTGTAACTGAGTAAAGACTCCTTTGCATTCCTAACAACATGGAATGTAGTAATGAGCATTGCATTCTTTGACTTAATCTCTGCAGTGAAAGTTCCAATCACTGGCAAGGCTACCTTTGAAGCATAGGCAGTGGCTTTGCCATTATAGTTCTCAAGCTTTGGGAACTGTTTTTTAAATTTCTCATAGTGGCACTCAGCAATGGTGTCAATGTTTGATCCAGTGTCAATGAGAACCTTGAGACAAATACCAGCAATGTATACACATGTCTCTGGGTTGTTTGGAAGATCATTCCATTCTGTGATTGCTTGTACTCCATAAGTATAATCACATTCACTGTCATCTGAGACTGGTTGTAATGAAATGTTGTCTTGTACATTATTAACATTCTGGATATGAGGTGCAATATTGTGTTTACCACCTCGACCCCTATGACCTGATCCTCGTACAGTGCTTTTATTCATTGACTGTGGTTTCTTTAGTGCAGAACGACACATAGCACCAAAATGACCTAGTTTTCTACACTCATAGCACTTCTTACCTTGAGCAGGACAAACATTATCTTGGTGTTGGTAGTCTCCTCCACAATTGTAACATTTATTGTTGACACCCTCTGATGTGGGTCGTTGTGACTGCTTGAGCCTTGTTCCTTGACCCCAGTTGTGACGTGGTTCTCGGCTCAATTTACTGTTAGGTTTGCCATGATATCTTCTTTGATCACGGTGTCCTCCCTGAACCTTACGTACCTCATCACTGTTAGTAACAGTGGCAGAACCGTTATTGGCACTGCACTCCATGACACGAGCATCACGTGCAGCATCTTCCATTCGACGAGCAATATCCAGTATCTTGGTAAGAGAATTTTCATCATCAACAAGTTCTAGAGCTCTTCGACGGAGACGTGTAGATGTGCATGTTTCAATTATTTGCTGTTTGATTTCTTTGTCAACATCAGCAAACTCACAATGGGCTGCTAAACCCTGCAGACGTGTGTGGTATTGATCCACAGTTTCATTAGAGAGTTGTTTTGCTCTCCTGAAATGCATAATTTCCATTGCAGTATTTTGCCTTGGTTTGAAATGCTCTGTTAGTTTGGCTTTGGCAGTGTCATAATCTTTGGCACCACCAGTGTCTTTCAGTGTGTCAAAGATGTCACAAACTCTATCACCTGCATAATGAAGTAGAAAGGCACGCTTTCTTTCAGCACTTTTGATGTCAGAAACTATCAACAAATTTTCAAACCTTTTAAGCCATTTGACCCACCTCTGTGACAGGTTTGTCTGGTCACAGTCAGGATCAAATGCAGGAAACTGAGGTATATTTGCCATTTTTACTGAATAAATGTAACTTATCACTTAAATGTTCCTCGGAATATTAAACACTTACTGCACTGTATATGTCAGTCAAGAATTCACTGTAATTACTTTAATTTTGCAAAGCACACAAGCATTTTAATGCAAAAGTTCACAACAGTGCACAATATAGCAGCAACTGACTTCTTACCTAGCCCTTGTGTACATGTGTTGTTCCTACTCACAGCAGCAGCACAGCAGTTGGCACAGCAGTTGGTACAGCAGCAGTTGGTACAGCAGTTGGTACAGCAGTTGGTGCAGCAGTCAATTCAGTGTGATGAATTTTGTAGCACGAAGCGTCGTTTCGTAACCAAAACATCAGGTTTTGTACACATCAATGCGTCGTTTCGTACACAACGTCGGCAGATTCCTCAGTACTGTTTCTTCAGCACAGCTTGGGTAGCACACAGCTTGGGTAGCACACAGCATTGGTTAGCACACAGCATCGTTTAGCACACAGCATTGGTTAGCACACAGCATCGGTTAGCATACAGCATCGGGTATGGCGCTCACAGCTTCTCTTCCTCCTCCAGGCAGCATGCTTCTCCCTTGTGTTTGAAACTGAACAAATACCTGCGTTCACAGTTCATCCTCGTCGCCAATGTGGTGTTTGTGTGTTACTGAGGAAGTCTTGGTTGTAGGGTTGATGTAAAGTCATTGCTTGGTTACTGACTTTAATACTTAATATGATTACATGACTAGTAGCTACCAAGCTTGGCAGGCGTCCTGTACGCTCTTGTTTACCTTCTATCTCTCTCTGGCGTCTCAGCCGCCGCACATAGAAAACGGATGGTACCATTTTCTGTGAACATGACAATCAGTATTGATTAGAGGATTCTCCTCGTCCTGAGGTAGTTCAGGTATTTCATCTGAACTGAGTGTTGACTCTTTACAAGCCTTTAGTTCGAAGGACGATAATGTGGGACATTTGGGGCTTGAATCTAATTATTTAAATATTAATATAGTAAAATAAATTACGAAGGACCACCCGTTTTTATAGTAAAGAGGGAAACTGTGAATTTCTGATCATTAGATAATTCCTAGATGAACCAGTAACTATGGATAAAATACTAGAGAATATGATCATAGAAATAATTAATGGGCTGTATAATTAAATGAATCAAACCCTCAAACACCTACATTGGGGTGGTTATTACTGGAACTCAATACGTCCTGGAACTAGTGTGGTTCGTTCACTAATCCAAGATATAATAATCTAATCCTATGAATTATTGAGAAACCAATGTCATTACCATTAATGGGAACATAGATTATGAGTATAATAATGATAATCACAATAAACACATGTTAATCCAAAGGAGTTCTGCATGTAAATAATTCCAAATAATTAATAATGGAAAACAAAGGAATCTTAGCTTAACGACGATTCCCTTGTGTAAGTCACGATGCTTCCTCCGAATCTCCTGGGCTCGGCTAGATGACGAGTGGGATGGATTAACATGGGAGAAGGCAACAGGGAGAATTCTTCTCACGTGCTGCAAAACAAATATTTACAGTAGCAACTAATTAAACTACTGAATCTCTATGTTCAAGAAATTAATATTAATAAGAGATAATGGGTAATAACCTGTGGTTTGGTGTTGGTATACGTCGTCACGACCAATCACCCAGCTACTATTCTACACCTTACACGATGCATCAAATAAGGATAAGATACTTAGCTAATATGGGCACTGTATAAGTTTTAAGATTGCCGAAATTCGCGCCCCAGGCTCTGGCTTCACCTATCCTGGATAATGGCGCGCTTCACTGGCCAGTCCAGTGAAGTTCAAGATCAAGAACCAGATTAAAAAGGTTCCTTATATTACGCTGACACCGGTTGAAGATATTGTCTGCATGGTTGTTCACGCCTCACAGTGGTGACTTTCATCTGAGGATGGATAACGTTTACACTGATGACTGGATAATGGCGTCTCCTCGTGAGCACGACGCGAACAGGTCCGCCCGAGAGCTTATGCACACGTGTACTGGCATGCCGTCCTCCCCCACGCTGCGTCTCGCGTTCATTAGACAAATTATTGTCATGAATATTTCTCGCATTTGTGCTTGAAATGTTGGAGACAGGACGGGTTTATTATTTAGAAGAGGGAAATATTATTTTTTGCCAGTTTCGTGGTAGTAAACATATATGGGAGAGGAATTAATGTCTGTCCATGGCATTCACTTGTAACGTTAATTTTCATTACTAGATAACTGCTATGACTCTAACGCTCTATTCGGCTTTTAGTTGGAAGTCAATTTATCTGTAATTAATTATCACACAGAACGCCTTGGTTATAGAGAATCGAATTCAATTCTCAGATACATTGGATATAATGTGTTTATTGTAATGAAATCTGACGCAATACTGGCGTCGGGTGACGTGAGAATTCTAGCCTACTGCACAGATGAAATTATTAGTACATGAGAATTCTACGTGGTGTTAATTTTACTTACTACAATAATCAGTAGAGTTAGTAATAATTAATGAGAATACAACAGCATTGTATTCGGTGTTGGAAATTTCCAACATAAGGTCATCGCGCCGCGCTGGCGCCATCAGTCTAAGACAGCACGTCAAGGAGGTCGGACGTGCGCTGGGGGGTCCTGTCAGTTGGAGAGTTTACCCCGTCTCCGGAGGACTTATGCATCACCCGTGGTCTGCCATCACCTGTGGGGTCTTCCTTCGTTCATGTGTTGGACCAGAGAACGAATTGACAGAATATTGAGCAACAAGTGCTCCAGGAACAGGTGTTGTGCAAGAGTGGAGTCTAGGCAGTGATGTATGCGACGGCTGATAGCTCCACAGTGATGACGTAGTGGATCGGCCAATCCTCCGGAGGGAATCAGTCTGCCACGACACGTCATGGTGGTTGGACCTGGGAAGATTAGTCCTGTCAGTTTGACAGTTGTTTCCCGCTCCCGTGGATTTTACGCGTCACCCGAAGTCTGCCAGTACTCTGTGAGGTCTTCCTTCGTTCATGTGTTGTACCAGAGAGGGAATCGACAGGATATTGAGCAACAAGTGCTCCAGGACAGATACTGTGCAAGAAGAAGTGAAGTCTGTGCAGTGACGTATGCGACGCCTGAGGTAGTTCACCCGTTTGTGACAGCGTAGTTGCTGAACCGAGCCACCGGGAAGCAGTGGAAGAAGAAAACTATTCGGGAATCCGAACGACTGCAGCCGAGACATGGGCAGGCAGCCGTAGCTGGGAGGAGAAGTCGACGGCCGGGAGACCGACTCCAACCCTACAAGAAGTCGAGGAGGAGCACGGACCTGCAGTGAAAAGGCACGGAGACGATGCGCTTACGGCGGGACGTTGATTGAGTTCCTGGAGGACACGACAGTGTGTGTGTGTGGGGGCGTTCCCTACACGAGGCAGGAGCCAAGACCAGGAGCTACAACTCAACTCTCACTGGAGGATAGGTGGAAGTAGGTGATACTAGTTTCCCTCCCAATTCCCCTTTAGTCAGCTATATTATTTAGCCTGAGTATTTTGTATGTCGTGAGCAAGGCTCACCTATGTCAAAGTAAGGCACAAGTGTGCAGTGGGACTATAAAGAGTACTCACGATATTTATGATTATTATTGGTGTATGCAGGCACCCGGAGTAATTGATGAATTTACTGTGTTGATAATGTCTTTAATGAGACTTTAATATGTTCATTTAGTGAGTGAATATATATATAATTATGCCAGTGTTTGGAGTTAGGCTACGTGCCCAGTAACTATGTTATTACCATTATTGATGTCCGACTCATCCATTTATATATATATATATATATATGTCTATGCTCGTGTATTGAATAATCTTTCATGTGTGCAGTGATTAATTGTGTTATCGCCCACGAAAGGAATTACTGAGAACTCCAGTGATATATACTTGCATCCGTTATCATTAAATGAAGGGCAGTGTGTAATACCATGACGGTGAATTATTGTCACATTTAATATAGAAATGTTTGATTGAGCCCAAGATCAGTGTAGCGAAGTATTTTTGTGCTATTGTTGCAATTATTGTGTGTTCAATCTTCTAGTGATCTTTGAGAACTTAAAGAAACAGAGCGCGTGACGCCAGGAAAACAAGCAAACAGATAAAGTGACATTCGCGCGGGGGGTAGTCGCCCAGCTGATTTTGACATTGACGAGAGGGGGAGCGTTGCCGGCTTGGTGAGTTCATATTATATGTGTGGGAACGAGCGACTCCCGCCTGAAACAGCTGTTTGCTTATTGATATAATCTTGTGATGTCTTTGAATGAGTTTTAAGTAAAATACAAAGTACATTGGTGTTTATATCATCCCCTCCATATTTCTTGTGGCTATGTAATACTTGGAAGCAGAGAGTGATAGAAGTAAATACCTGCCTGATATCAGATCTATTGAGTGTGTCCTTGCCACTGTTACCACAATTCAACAAAACCACTGACGTGTTACTGGACACCGAAAACACCAGTTGGCGACCTTGTGGTTCGTAGTAGAGGCCTATGTTGGGGCGGGCATACAACAGTTAAGTGAACAAGTTGTGTTCCCACTCCTTCTCGATCAGAGGCCGGTTGGGATTGACTGGGATACTCTCCTGGCGTACAGTGGCGCCGCTAGGATAGAGTGAAGACCCGCAGGGCTACGGTGAGTGACCTTGAGTATACTGTTGCTCACCGAGGAAACCCCAACAATATATATATATATATATATATATATATATATATATATATATATATATATATATATATATATATATATATATATATATATATATATATATATATGTCGTACCTAGTAGCCAGAACGTACTTCTGAGCCTACTATGCAAGGCCCAATTTGCCTAATAAGCCAAGTTTTCATGAATTAATTGTTTTTCGACTACCTAACCTACCTAACCTGACCTAACCTAACTTTTTCGGCTACCTAACCTAACCTAACCTATAAAGATAGGTTAGGTTAGGTTAGATAGGGTTGGTTAGGTTCTGTCATATATCTACGTTAATTTTAACTCCAATAAAAAAAATTGACCTCAAACATAATGAAATGGGTAGCTTTATCATTTCATAAGAAAAAAATTAGAGAAAATATATTAATTCAGGAAAACTTGGCTTATTAGGCAAATCGGGCCTTGCATAGTAGGCTGAGAAGTGCGTTCTGGCTACTAGGTACGACATATATATATATATATATATATATATATATATATATATATATATATATTTATATATATCTAAATTTATATATATATATATATATATATATATATATATATATATATATATCTATATATATATATATATATATATATATATATATATATATATATGCATATATATATATATACATATATATATATATATATATATATATATATATATATATATATATATATATATTTAGATATATATATATATATATATATATATATATATATATATATATATATATATATATATATATATATATATATATATATATATGTCGTACCTAGTAGCCAGAACTCACTTCTCAGCCTACTATGCAAGGCACGATTTGCCTAATAAGCCAAGTTTTACTGAAATAATATATTTTCTCTAATTTTTTTCTTATGAAATGATAAAGTTACCCATTTCATTATGTATGAGGTCAATTTTTTTTATTGGAGTTAAAATTAACGTAGATATATGACCGAACCTAACCAACCCTACCTAACCTACCCTAACCTATCTTTGTAGGTTAGGTTAGGTTAGGTAGCCGAAAACGTTAGGTTAGGTTAGGTTAGGTAGGTTAGGTAGTCGAAAAAACATTAATTCATGAAAACTAGGCTTATTAGGCAAATCGGGCCTTGCATAGTCGGCTGAGAAGTGAGTTCTGGCTACTAGGTACGACATATATATATATATATATATATATATATATATATATATATATATATATATATATATATATATATATATATATATATATATATGTCGTACCTAGTAGCCAGAACTCACTTCTGAGCCTACTATGCAAGGCCCGATTTGCCTAATAAGCCAAGTTTTCATGAATTAATTGCTTTTCGACTACCTAACCTACCTAACCTAACCTAACCTAACTTTTTCGGCTACCTAACCGAACCTAACCTATAAAGATAGGTTAGGTTAGGTTAGGTAGGGTTGGTTAGGTTCGGTCATATTTCTACGTTAATTTTAACTCCAATAAAAAAAAATTGACCTCTTACATAATGAAATGGGTTGCTTTATCATTTCATAAGAAAAAAATTATAGAAAATATATTAATTCATGAAAACTTGGCTTATTAGGCAAATCGGGCCTTGCATTGTAGGCTGAAAAGTGAGTTCTGGCTACTAGGTACGACATATATATATATATATATATATATATATATATATATATATATATATATATATATATATATAGCGGAGTCTTGAGGTGGGTAGAATATAGTTGTGACACAACTATATTCTACCCACCTCAAGATTCCGCTCCAATATAGAAGCATCAAGAAATATGGACCAATAGGCTTTCTACAAACACTTCTATTCAATATCCATTGTTTCGTGTTCTGTCTTGTGTTGATGAAATTATTACCCTATTAATACTCTTGTTCTGTCTTGTGTTGATGAAATTAATACCCTATTAATACCACATTTTGTTCTGTCTTGTGTTAATGCCACATCACCCCTTCCACCTCACTCAAATGTAGATATAAAATCGGAGATACGTAAGTTCTATTATGTTGTGTATTTGTGAACTAAAGTCTTTGAAAATGTAATAAGTTTTACGAAACGCGCCCGTGTCTCGTCAGACTAGAAATAAAAATGAATTTTGGAGAATTGATTTTTGATTTACCTCCAACAGTGAAGCGTAATGTACGAAAGATTGAGAAAATTTGTGTTAGAATTATTAATCTTACTTTTTCGGTCATATTTAATAATATATATATATATATATATATATATATATATATATATATATATATATATATATGCAGATAATCAAACTACAGTATTAAGCTACATATATTAGTAATAATAATTAAGATCTTATCTTATTGTAGAGTAGGCTTAGTCCACCAAGTATAAACATGAATGAAGGCACCAAATAATCTTCATAGTTGAATCTAGCATCTCCATTCCTGTAATGGAGTACCAAGCAACTGTACTGCTTCCATTTTTATTATTCTTGTCAAAGGGCACTAGCTGTAAAGTCAGAATTCAAATATATAACAGCTATATCAGATGAAACATTTGTTATATTATTAGATTAAGGTTTATTAGACCAAGGATTAATTACCTGGGTTGAGTCGATGCCTCATGTCCTAACCGGAATTAATCCTATGTATCTGACATTACTGGCCAGAAATGACTTAGAGGAGATTTTGGAAAGACACTTCCATTGTTTAGATGTTGACTGCATGTTGATGATGGAAAAAGCACTAATTTGATTTCCATAACACTTTGTCCAAGGGAGAATTATAGGAGCTGAACTTGCTCCAAGCGACTCAGTCTAACAACAATGGTTGACCTTCCTCCCACCTCTGACGCCTGGCTCACCTTGTCCAGATGTCAGTAATTGCTAGAAAGGTCACATTTATCCCATTTTGATAATTAAGTTAATTCAAATGATATGTTTTTATGATGTTATTAGTCCAAAGACTGCAGTATTAAGAATAACTCCCAACAGAATAGCTGGTGAATTTATAGCGCTATGTGGCAATGATATCTTGTTTTCTATTGACGGAAGTTTCCACTGTGCTACATTTTGTATGGGTTAACTTGTGTATATAATAGTAGCAATATTATCTGCCTAATACAATATTCCTATTGTATTTAATGTTAGTAAATGGTGTCGAGTTTTCCGACATGCTGCTGGACTTTTCAAATTTATTATTTTTCTGTTGTCTTCTTATTATGTATTTGATGTAACAGTACTTTAATGCCATTTGCATTTGTTATATCGAAACAATCAAACTACACTTTTAAATTATCCAAGTACTGCTGAATTTGGTATTTACTTTGAATCCTGTGATAGTTACATCCCCTTAGCCTTCCTGGGTAGTAACCCAGTTCAATCTATTTTTCATTGAAAATATTTCCATTTCTTCACTATATTTCTAAGCTACTATAAAACAAATATTTTACTAGATAATGATTTTTAGGAATATAACAATTCCGCTTAATTATTTGGTGTACTCCAAATTTAATAAGTGGTATTGTATAGTGTGTAATGGTGTAATATAGTTGAGTTATACCATCTCTGAAGTCAATGAAATATAAATTTTGGGGGAATTAACAAGAAAATATTAAATAATGATTATATAAACGTGTAATATTCATGTAATTTTAAGGGCTTCCTGAACCATTACAATTAATTTTTCAGACATTTCTGTGTACTGAAGCACAATTAAATATGGAAAAAAAGCTAACATAGTTCCATTTCACAAAGTGTCAGCATTGAAGACCCCTTCATTATTGACCTGTGTTATTGGCAAGTGTAGTACTTAAAATAAATAAAATAAAATAGGTAGAACACTTGGAGAAAAATAATATGACTAATAGGACTGATAGTATAGTTTTCGATGTGGAACTTCCTGTGTAAAAAAATAACTTGGTTTCTATGATAGAGCCACAGAGATTTCATAGGAAATAGATGGTTGGGTTGACTGCATATATCTACACCTAAAAAGAGTCTTTTGACAGAGACTCATTTAAGATGTAGTTCTGGAAACTGGAAGATACTGGAGGAGTTACAAGGAGGGTTCGAACATGGATGACAAATTTTCTAACCAACAGAATGTGGAGGGCAGTAATCAGAAGCAATTTATCAAACTGAAGAAAAGGCACAAGGGGAGTACCACAGGGCTTATTTCATGCACTAGTAATTTTCATTGTATGCATAACCAACCTATTAGAAGATATATTGAATTATAAGAATAAGTTTGCTGATGATGCTAAGATACTAGGAAAGATTAAAAACATAGACGATTGTTATGCCCTTCAAGAAGACCTGGAAACTATTAATGTATGTAGCACCACTTGGCAAATGGAAATTAATGTGAATAAATGGCATGTTATGGAATGTTAAGGAAGAGAAGATAGACAAACACACAACGTACAAATTCATCACTTAATAAAATTCATTATCACAATTAAATATCAAACGAGGTTGATGTGAGGCTACTAGACATAAATGTATATAAATTTCTCTTAAGTTTAGAGAGAAACATTTTACATATAAATAAAACCCAGATAAAATATTGCACCTTCGTCTTTACTGAACACTAATATATCAATTTTATGTTGCCAACCCTTATATAGGGTAGGATGCCCAACTTGTCCAGTGTTGAGCTAAATATTGAACAACCTAATAATCATTTAAACATTGTACAGACCCCAGAAAGGGTCGGATCAATACCAACACGAGTTGTGCTGTACATATAATTAGATTATTCATATTATATTAATAATTACTACATTCATTTATATTTTATCTATAACATTTTCATTTTTGAATCTTCATTGGTGTCTCTAATCCTTCGAATAGTGATAATGATAGGCTAGCCAAAGGTATTCCTACAGTGACACTGGTCACCACTCAAATTATTTGTGTGATTATATATGTACAATTTACTTTTAATGTGCCAACCCCAAAGAGAGGTAGGATATAGCGTAGTGACTGGATATTAATCCTAGGCTATTACTCCTCAAAATTGTTTACCTCAATGAATCAGTACCCCAGATATCTTCATTTAGAAGCTATGGACTAAATCAGCCACCATGGCTGATCCAGAGTAAACAAAACGTGCCTTAGCAGCACTTAAACGTCACCTGACAAGACTACTCACTATATTTGAGAATTTGTCACTAGAGTCTCCATTTGATTTTACCCATATGGAAATCTCTCCATTGGTGGCCGATATCAAATTCGATGATATGAAAAGATTGATTGAATTTTACCGAAGTAAACTCCTTGCCAACACAAACAGCAGTAAACATAACCCTGACGAAATGTAACAAATCATGTCTGAACTGGCAATGTATGAGGATGATACTCAAGCCAAGTTAAGTCCTTTACTACACCTATTAGCTGTTCATAAGGCAACACCTAGAATAATAGTGTTTCAATCCAGTTCAGCACAGTAACCAACTTTTGCTAGACTAGACGAAGAAAACTGGGACACCTTTTGGATGTTTTCTAACACTCATGTTTATTCTAAGGCAACCATACCAAAGGTGACAAAGTTCACATACCTTCAAAGCCTTATCAAAGAGGAGGCCAAGAAGGTCATAGCTAATCTGTCCCTTGATGAGGACACTTATGATATAGCTATACAGTTGTTGAAAGTCAATTACTACACCAAACAAATAGTATAGCTAATCAATTGGTCGATTTAACCTCACCTATTAACTGAACAGACTCACTTCAAGACTTCAGGTTAGAGTTGGAGTCGCTTGTGAGAGCCCTTAACACCAAAGTAGATGTACAAGCTTCCGAATGGTTACTAAAGTTGAGCATCCAGAGGAAGCTCCCTTGAGATTTTTTAGCTGAAATCTCATCTCATTTTAAGACAAACGTCCCATCCATAGATGAAATCTTCCAGGGATTGAGAATAACAGTCAATAGAATGAAAGCTCACAACAGAATTTAATCTGATACTGAAAAGTCATACACTGAGAAATCAGGGAGACCAACGAGTATGACAAATAATCCTAATAAATCTAAATCTACCATCTCCAATCCAAGGTGGAAGAAAGGCCGTGTGGGTACATATGCAGCGAGTTCCTCAAAGCCTTTTATTTGTTTATTTGGATCCACCAAATGGGGCCTCGTAGCCTGGTGGATAGCGCGCAGGACTCGTGATTCTATGGCGCGGGTTCGATTCCCGCACGAGGCAGAAACAAATGGGCAAAGTTTCTTTCACCCTGAATGCCCCTGTTACCTAGCAGTAAATAGGTACCTGGGAGTTAAGTCAGCTGTCACGGGCTGCTTCCTGGGGGTGGAGGCCTGGTCGAGGACCGGGCCGCGGGGACACTGAAGCCCCGAAATCATCTCAAGATAACCTCAAGATAACCACCAAAATAAACGGTTGTGAATCCCAAAGGTGCTGTAGGCTGGGGAACGTGTGTGCTCTGCCAAGAAGGACATTTAATATATCATGCGCAAATTACCCTGATCGTACTAAAAGGGTAAAGCGACTCAAGGAGTTGCACAAACGCACAAGGTACCTACGGTCATATGACTCCTGTACCTGTGCAGTCCAACTAAGCACCTACAGTAGGTGCAATAAGGGCCAACACCAGACCGCACTGTGTGGAGACAAAATCAAAGTTCTCCAAGGCCAAGACAGAGGTAGAGACTTCTACCTCCATGCAGTACTGCAAAGTATGACATGATATAGGTGTCCTATCCACAAAGTTAAGCAATGGCACAACTTTACCCACTACCCAATTCATCCTTAAAAACAAAAGGGCCAAAGTCAACACCATATTTTACTTATTTCAGGGGAACAAGAAGCGCGAGTGTATTCATTCACATTAGGCCCCTCATCCCAGTATCCTCTGCAACCCTGGTATCCACCTCACAAATCCTCACACCCATGGCACAGCTTCCTCCACCAGCAGAACATTCACCAAGGAGGAGATTTGAGAAGGGACAGAAGAAAGTGAGCCTCAAGGCAATGTACACTAACATAGATGGTATTACAAATAAAGCAAATGAACTTGGAGAATGGGTACTAGAGGAAAACCCAGACATAATAGCTCTCACAGAAACAAAACTGACGAAAACAATAACAAATGCAGTGTTCCCACAGGACTATTATGTTATGAGGAAAGAGAGAGAAGGAAGAGGTGGGGGTGGTGTAGCTCTGCTGGTAAGAAAAGGCTGGGATTTTGAGGAGTTGGTTGTTCAGAGATGTGAAGGTTTCAGTGACTACATAATAGGAACAATAACAACTGGAGGGCAAAAAATTATAGTCGTAGTCATATATAATCCGCCACCAAATGACAGAAGACCCAGACAGGAATATGATAGAAACAATATGGCCACCATTAACATAATGGAGAGAGCAGCTTCTGTTGCTAGCAGGAATGGATCTGGACTACTAATCATGTGAGACTTCAACCATGGGAAGATAGATTGGGAGAACAGAGACCCGCATGGAGGACCACAAACATGGAGAGCTAAGCTGCTGGACGATGGCAACAAAAAACTTTCTAAGCCAGCACATCAAGGATCCAACAAGAATGAGAGGAGAGGATGAACCAGCAATGCTTGATCTGATATTTACCCTAAATGAGTGGGATATAAGGGAAGTCAAGATGGGAGCACCCTTGGGAATGAGTGATCACAGTGTATTGAACTTTGAGTACCTGGTAGAGCTAGGAATTATCCCCCCCAAAAAAAGAACTAGGAAACAAAAGGCTGGCATACCGAAAGGGAAATTATGAGGAGATGAGAAGCTTCCTAAGGGAAATACCTTGGGACACAGACCTCAGAGCTAAGTCTGTATAAGATATGATGGACTATGTCACCCAAAAGTGTCAGGAGGCAGTAAGCAGATACATCCGCCCCAAAAGGAAAAATCCGAGAAGCAAAAGAAGAATCCATGGTATAATAGGGCATGTATGAAAGCACAGAAACTGAACAAAAGGGCGTGGAGGAACTTCCGGAATAACAGAACACCAGAAAGCAGAGAGATACCAGAGAACCAGGAATGAGTATGTCTGGGTGAGAAGAGAAGCAGAGAAAAGTTATGAAAATGATATAGCAAACAAAGCCAAGACCGAACCAATGCTACTCCACAGTCACATCAGAAGGAAAACAACAGTGAAAGAACAGGTAGTGAAACTTAGAACAGGCGAGGACAGGTATACAGAGAATGACAAAGAGGTGTGTGATGAACTCAACTAGAGGTTCCAAGAGGTCTTCACAACA
Organism: Procambarus clarkii; assembly: GCF_040958095.1. NCBI lineage: Eukaryota > Metazoa > Arthropoda > Malacostraca > Decapoda > Cambaridae > Procambarus > Procambarus clarkii. Next base: position 41,986,795 of record NC_091178.1, on the reverse strand, counting down.
GAACAAGGTGAGGTCACTGGCTAGGAGAAAGGGAAGTAAACCAGGCGGCCTTGGAAGAGTTTGAAATTACGAGAGAGGAGGTCAAGAGACACCTGCTGGACCTGGAAGTTAGAAAGGCTGTTGGGCCAGACGGGATCTCACCATGGGTACTGAAAGAGTGTGCAGAGGAACTTTGCTTGCCACTCTCCATAGTGTATAGTAGGTCACTGGAGACAGGAAACCTACCAGAAATATGGAAGACGGTGAATGTGGTCCCAATATACAAAAAGGGCAAAAGGCAAAAGGCACTGAACTACAGGCCAGTGTCCTTAACTTGTATACCATGCAAGGTGATGGAGAAGATCGTGAGAAAAACCTGGTAGCACATCTGGAGAGAAGGGACTTCGTGACAAATCGACAACATGGGTTCAGGAAGGGTAAATCTTGCCTGACGGGCTTAATAGAATTCTATGACCAGATAACACAGATTAAGCAAGAAAAAGAGGGCTGGGCGGACCTCATTTTCTTGGATTGTCGGAAAGCCTTTGACACAGTACCGCATAAGATGCTGGTACATAAGCTGGAGAGACAGGCAGATGTAGCTGGTAAGGTGCTCCAGTGGTTAAGGGAGTACCTAAGCAATAGGAAGCACAGAGTTACGGTGAGCGGTGAGACCTCCGATTGGCGTGAAGTCACCAGTGGAGTCCCACAGGGCTCTGTACTCAGTCCTATCTTGTTTCTGATATATGTAAATGATCTCCCGGACGGTATAGATTCATTTCTATCAATGTTTGCAGACGATGCCAAAATTATGAGAAGGATTAAAACAGAAGAGGACTGTTTGAGGCTTCAAGAAGACCTAGACAAACTGCAGGAATGGTCGAACAATTGGTTGTTAGAGTTTAACCCAACCAAATGTAATATAATGAAGATAGGTGCAGGGAGCAGGAGGCCAAATACAAGGTATTATCTGGGAGAGGAAATTCTTCAGGAGTCAGAGAAAGAAAAAGACTTGAGAGTTGATATCACGCCAGACCTGTCTCCTGCAGCACATATCAAGAGGATAACATCAGGGGCATATGCCAGGCTGGCCAACATACGAACGGCATTCAGAAATTTGTGTAAAGAATCACTCAGAACTTTGTATACCACATATGTCAGGCCAATCCTGATGTATGCAGCCCCAGCATGGAATCCATATCTAGTCAAGGATAAGGCTAAACTGGAATAGGTTCAAACATTTGCTACCAGACTATTACCCGAGCTGAGAGGTATGAGCTACGAGGAGAGACTACGGGAATTAAACCTCACTTCGCTGGAAGACAGAAGAGTTAGGGGGGACATGATCACCACATTCAAGATTCTGAAGGGAATTGATAGGGTAGATAAAGACAGGCAATTTAACACAAGGGGCACATGCACATAGGGACACAGGTGGAAACTGAGTGCCCAAATGAGCCACAGAGATATTAGAAAGAACTTTTTTAGTGTCAGAGTGGTTGACAAATGGAATGCATTAGGAAGTGATGTGGTGGAGGCTGACTCTATTCACAGTTTCAAGTGTAGATATGATAGAGCTCAATAGGCTCAGGAACCTGTACAACTGTTGATTGACGGTTGAGAGGCGGGACCAAAGAGCCAGAGCTCAAACCCCGCAAGCACAACTAGGTGAGTACAACTAGATGAGTACACACACAAACACGCACTCACACACACACAATCACACACACACACACACACACACACACACACACACACACACACACACACACACACACACACACACACACACACACACACACACACACACACACACAGATGTGATGAAACAGTTGACAACACTAGATGCAAATAAAGCTGTTGGACCAGACAAAGTTTCACCGTGGATACTTAAAGAGGCAGCGCAGGCTCTCAGCGTGCCTCTGGCAATGATCTTTAATGAGTCACTTATGTCGGGAGAATTGCCCAGTTGCTGGAAGGAGGCAAATGTCGTACCGATTTTCAAAAAAGGTGGTAGAGAGGAGGCACTTAACTACAGACCCGTATCACTGACAAGCATCCCCTGCAAAATACTTGAAAGAATAATTAGGCTAAGACTTGTTGAGCACCTGGAGAGCATTGGGTTTTAAACAAGCACCAACATGGGTTCTGAACAGGGAAATCATGCCTAACAAACCTTTTAGAATTCTATGATAAAGTAACAAGGATAAGGCAGGACAGAGAAGGCTGGGCAGACTGCATATTTCTTGACTGCCAAAAGGCCTTTGATACAGTACCGCACATGAGACTGCTATATAAACTTGAGAGGCAGGCAGGAGTAAGCGGAAAGGCCCTAGTTTGGGTGAAGAACTACCTAATAGGAAGGAGCCAGAGGGTAATGGTAAGGGGCGAGAAGTCGGACTGGCGAACAGTAACAAGTGAAGTACCTCAAGGGTCGGTGCTGGGACCAATCCTCTTTCTAATTTACGTAAATGATATGTTTACAGGAGTGGAATCATACATGTCAATGTTTGCGGATGACGCAAAATTAATGAGAAGAGTTGTGATAGACGAGGATTGTAGGATCCTCCAAGAGGACTTAAACAGGTTGCAGAGATGGTCAGGGAAATAGCTACTGGAGTTTAACACCAGTAAATGTAAAGTTATGGAAATGGGATCAGTTGACAGGAGACCAAAGGGACAGTACACAATGAAGGGGAACAGCCTATCTGTAACGATTCGAGAAAGAGAGCTGGGAGTGGATGTGACACCTAATCTAACTCCTGAGGCACATATAAATAGGATAACGACAGCAGCGTACTCTACACTGGCGAAAATTAGAACTTCATTCAGAAACCTAAATGAGGAGGCTTTTAGGGCGCTTTACACTGCCTACGTGAGACCCGTCTTAGAGTATGCCGCGCCATCATGGAGCCCCCACCTGAAGAAACACATAAAGAAACTGGAGAAGGTTCAGAGGTTTGCGACGAGGCTTGTCCCAGAGTTACGAGGGATGGGATATGAAGAGCGTCTGAAGGAACTGAACCTTACGACACTAGAGAAAAGAAGGGAGAGAGGAGATATGATAGGGACATATAAAATACTCACGGGAATTGACAAAGTGGAAATAGATGAAATGTTCACACGTAATAATAACAGAACGAGGGGACATGGGTGGAAACTGGAAACTCAGATGAGTCACAGAGATGTTAGGAAGTTTTCTTTTAGCGTGAGAGTAGTGGAAAAATGGAATGCACTTGGGGAACAGGTTGTGGAAGCAAATACTATTCATACTTTTAAAACTAGGTATGATAGGGAAATGGGACAGGAGTCATTGCTGTAAACAACCGATAGCTGGAAAGGCGGGATCCAAGAGTCAATGCTCGATCCTGCAAGCACAAATAGGTGAGTACACACACACACACACACACACACACACACACACACACACAGCGGCATATGCCAGGCTGGCCAACATACGAACGGCATTCAGAAACTTGTGTAAAGAATCATTCAGAACTTTGTATACCACATATGTCAGGCCAATCCTGGAGTATGCAGCCCCAGCATGGAGTCCATATCTAGTCAAGGATAAGATTAAACTGGAAAAGGTTTAAAGGTTTGCCACCAGACTAGTACCCGAGCTGAGAGGTATGAGCTACGAGGAGAGACTACGGGAATTAAACCTCACTTCGCTGGAAGACAGAAGAGTTAGGGGGTACATGATCACCACATTCAAGATTCTGAAGGGAATTGATAGGGTAGATAAAGACAGTATATTTAACACAAGGGGACACAGGTGGAAACTGAGTGCCCAAATGAGCCACAGAGATATTAGAAAGAACTTTTTTAGTGTCAGAGTGGTTGACAAATGGAATGCATTAGGGGGTGATGTGGTGGAGGCTGAATCCATACACTGTTTCAAGTATAGATATGATAGAGCCTGATAGGCTCAGGAATCTGTACACCTGTTGATTGACGGTTGAGAGGCGGGACCAAAGAGCCAGAGCTCAACCCCAGCAAACACAACTAGGTGAGTGAGTACACACACACACACACACACACACAAACACACACACACACACACACTCTCGCACACACTCCCGCACACACATACACACACACACACACACACTCACTCACACACACACACACACACACACACACACACACACACACACACACACACACACACACACACACACACACACACACACACACACACACACACACACACACACACACAGGTCAAGCGGGATGGTAAGACAACAGAATGAAGCTGGAGGAGAGGGACTGGACGAGTCATTCATGGAGATGATTGCTAAGGCATGGAAGGAAGTCAGTGGGGAATTGAAGGACCTGAGGGAAACTATATATAAGCTGCAGACAGAACTAAGTGCAGCGCAAGAGGAGATAAAAAGCCTAAAAACAGGCCCTCCTCAGACTCTGGTCCAGGGGACCAACCCCCAGGTAGCAAGAGATGTAGCAATGGCAGGGACCGCAACAATTGGCCCAACCTTTGCTGAAATGCTGAAGAGCCCAGGAGCAATGTCCACAGTCAAGGAAGTTGTAATGAAAGCAGTAACCTCACAGGAGGCAGCTAGATGCACGAGCCAGTTACTAGAAAGGAAAAGAGCTGTATTAGTGGTAGGTGTGAAGGAACAAGAGGGCTCCACAAGGGAGGAATCGAGGAATAAGGACAAAGCTGAAGTGGCAGGGATATTAAAGGAGATAGGAATGGAAGGGGCTGAACGAGACATAGAACAGTTTTTCCGGATTGGCCAGTACAACAGAGACAAAAAGAGATTGATCAAGGTAGTATTCAAGAGCGAGGACATCAAAGAGGACATCCTAGTAAAGAAGAACAAATTGAGGCATGCAAGGAACTACAAAGAGGTATATGTTCAGAGGGACATGACCAGAGACGAGATAGTAAGGGCAGCAGATGCAAGGAAAAGGCGCAAGGAGAGGAAAGGGAGCCAGGGAACCTCAACCTCCATCCCAGCAATCCCAGAGGGGAGTGGGGAGCCCCAATCCAGCAACCCAGGAACCCTAGGGGGGAATGCAACACCCCAGCCCACCACCCAATAGGGCCCTCCCTACCCCCCTGCACAAACTCTTCCTTGCCCCTGCACAATGCCCATCAGGAAACCCAAATCCTCCCCCTCCCCTTACCCCCAAGTAGCCCCTGTTTTCCCAGCTCCTGGTCTTCTCCCTGCCCCAAGCAGGCCTGAGCAAGACCAAAGCCCTCTATCCGCCACTCCATCTCCCTCCAAACCCCTGTCAACTACACTGCAGGAAGGCGTGCCCTTTCCCCAAGCAATCCCTGCTCTCTCACCCTCAGGACTTCTTCCTGCCCCAAGCAGGCCTGAGGAAGACCAAAGCCCTCCATCCCCCACTCCACCTCCCCCTGAAACCCTGGAAACTACCTCACAGGAGGAGAAGCCTACCCAAGTAGCAATGACCATAGAACAACTTCCTACACTTGTGGGGAGTGAGGGTGAAATTGGATATAAGAAAGTGAGCTTCAAGGTAATGTACTCAAACATTGATGGGATTACCAATAAAGCAAGTGAACTGGCAGAAAGGGTGCAAGAAGAAAACCCTGATGTAATAGGACTAACGGAAACAAAATTGTTAGGAGTCATAACAGATGCTGTGTTTCCAAAGGACTACTATATAGTAAGGAAAGAGAGGGAAGGGAGAGGAGGTGGAGGAGTGGCCCTGCTGATAAGGAAGGACTGGAGTTTTGATGAGATGGAAATTCTGGGCTGTTACGGATTCAGAGATTACATAACAGCAACTATAACAATGGGTGGACCTAAGATAATAGTGGCAGTCATTTACAACCCTCCCCTAAATGACAGAGAACCTAGACAGGAGTTTGATAGAAACAACATGGCAACCATTAATATAATAGAGAGAGCAGCTTCAATTGCCTGCAGGAATGGCTCCAGACTCTTAATCATGGTCGATTTCAACCATGGAAAGATAGACTGGGAGAATGGGGACCCACATGGTAGTGCAGATACGTGGAGAGCTAAACTCTTGGAAGTGGCAACAAGGAATTTTCTGAGCCAGCATGTCAAGGAACCCACAAGAGTGATAGGCAATGATGCACCAGCTAGACTCGACTTGATATTCACCCTGAATGAGTCAGAAATAAGGGAAGTCAAAGTTGAAGCCCCCATAGGAATGAGTGACCACAGTGTACTGACCTTTGAGTACTTGGTGGAGGTAGGGAAAACCTATCCAAGGATGGGAGTAGAGGGAAAAAGACTGAATTACCGAAGAGGAAAATATGACGAGATGAGGAGCTTCCTCAGGGGAATTCCATGGGAAACAGAACTTAGAGACAAGAATGTGCAGGTCATGATGGATTTTGTCACCCAGAAGTGCCAGGAAGCTGCAGACAGGTTTATCCCCGTCCAAAAGGAGAAAAACGAAAAACAACAGAAAAACCCATGCTCCAACCAGGAATGCAAGGTAACGAAGCAACTAAGTAAAAGAACATGGAGAAACTACAGAAATAACAGAACACCAGAGAGCAGGGAGAGATACCAGAGGGCCAGAAATGAGTACCTCAGAGTGAGGAGGGAAGCAGAGAGACAGTTTGAAAATGACATCGCGAGTAAAGCCAAGACCCAACCAAAGCTGCTCCACAGCCACATCAGGAGGAAAACACCAGTGAAGGAACAAGTGATGAAGCTGCAAAAAACGGAGAACAGATACACAGAATGATAAGGAGGTGTGTGAAGAACTCAACAAGAGATTCCAGGAGGTCTTCACAATAGAACAAGGAGAAGCCCCTGCACTAAATGAGGAGGCGGCAAACGAAGCAACCTTGGAGGAATTTGACCTCACCAGTGATGAAGTCAAAAGGTGTCTGCTGGAGCTGGATGTGACAAAGGCTGTTGGGCCTGACAGAATCTCACCATGGATACTAAAGGAAGCTGCAGAAGCACTAAGTGTGCCACTCTCTATGGTGGTCACTGGAATCAGGAGACTTACTAAAAAGTTGGAAGACAGCTAACGTGGTCCCATTATACAAAAAGGGTGACAGGCAAGAGGCACTGAATTACAGGCCAGTTTCCTTAACTTGTATGCCATGCAAGGTGATGGAGAAGATCGTGAGGAAAAGGCTCGTAGAGCATCTGGAGGGAAATAACTTTGTAACGCACCACCAACATGTGTTCAGGGATGGTAAGCCGTGCCTCACAGGTTTAATAGAATTTTATGACCAGGCAACAAAAATTAGGCAGGAAAGAGAAGGGGTGGGCCGACTGCATTTTCCTGGATTGACAAAAAGCCTTTGACACAGTACCCCATAAAAGGCTGTTAAAAAAGTTGGAGCAGGAGTAAAAGGGAAGGTGCTCCAGTGGATAAGGGAGTACTTAAGCAACAGGAAACAGCGACTAACGGTGAGGGGGAGACATCAGAGTGGCGAGATGTCACCAGCGGAGGCCCACAGGGCTCAGTATTTGGACCGATCCTGTTTCTAATATATGTGAACGATCTTCCGGAGGGTATAGACTCATTCTTCTCAATGTTTGCTGATGATGCAAAAATTATGAGAAGAATCAAGACGGATGAAGATAGACAGAGACTACAGGATGACCTGGATAAACTGGAGGAATGGTCTAGAAAATGGCTGCTAAAGTTCAACTCGGGAAAGTGTAAGGTGATGAAATTAGGCGAAGGGAGCAGGAGGCTGAACACAAGGTATCATCTGGGAGGTGAAATTCTGTAAGAGTCAAATAGAGAGAAAGACCTGGGGGTTGATATCACACCGAACCTGTCCCCAGAGGCCCACATCAAAAGTATATCATCAGCGGCATATGCTAGACTGGCCAACATAAAAACTGCCTTTAGAGACTTGTGTAAGGAATCTTTCAGAACCCTGTATACCACTTATGTAAGACCAATCCTGGAGTATGCAGCTCCAGCCTGGAGTCCATACCTAGTTAAACACAAGACAAAGTTAGACAAGATTCAGCGGTATGCCACCAGGCTCGTCCCGGAACTGAGAAGATTGAGCTACGAGGAAAAGCTAAAGGAGCTGAACCTCATATCCCTGGAAAACAGAAGAGTAAGGAGAGACATGATAACCACCTACAAAATTCTCAGGGAAATTGACAGGGTGGACAAAGACAAACTCTTCAGCACGGATGGGACACGAACAAGGGGACACAGGTGGAAACTTAGTACCCAGATGAGCCACAGAGACGTTAAAAAGAATTTTTCAGTGTCAGAGTAGTTAATAAATGGAATGCACTAGGAAGTGATGTGGTGGAGGCTGACTCCATACACAGTGGGGCCTCGTAGCCTGGTGGATAGCGCGCAGGACTCGTAATTCTGTGGCGCGGGTTCGATTCCCGCACGAGGCAGAAACAAATGGGCAAAGTTTCTTTCACCCTAAGTGCCCCTGTTACCTAGCAGTAAATAGGTACCTGGGAGTTAGTCAGCTAGCTCAACCCCCAGAGCCAGAGCTCAACCCCCGCAAACACAACTAGGTGAGTACAACTAGGTGAGTACACACGCACACACACACACACACACACAAGAAGGGGAAGGGGAAGGGGAAGGGGAAGTAGTAGTAGTAGGTGGAGTAGCGGGTGTAGGAGGGGTGGGGGTCAGCCAGGGAGAGGGCCACCAGCATGACCCTGAACTGAGAAAGAGGACAATCATAATCCATGGATTACTTGAAGCCAGGGCACCATCGAGGCAGGAAAGGATGGAGATTGAGGATTTGGAACTACAGGGGATCTTGAGAGACATGAGAGCCCAGATGGCAGGGAATGAGGTGCAAGTCCACCGACGCATTGGACCATACAACTGTAACAGGAAACGACCTGTCCTGGTACAGTTCACTAACGAAGAGGCAGTGGATTACATACTGCATCACAAACACCTACTCAGAGGTAGCGAAAATTACTACAACGTATTTATTGACAAATTCATGACGAAGGAGGAACAGATTGCCCACAGAGCAAGCAAACAACAATACGACTCTTCCCATTTGAGCGCAGCTACACACCCCAGTGCTAATCCACCCCATGCTAACCAGCTCACACGTGCTTCTCAGGTCACCCCTTTCCCAAATCAGCCGCCCCTGCTTATCTCCCCAGCACATCCCTTGACCCCTCTGACCCCACTGGAGTCAAATTCATCCCACATTCCAAGGACCCCCTCATCACCTCAACCCCCAAAACCCGTCCAGCCCTCGTCCCCTCAACCCCCAAAACCCACCCAGCTCTCATCTCCTCAACCCCCAAATCCCATCCAGACCTCATCCCCTCAACCCCAAGAACCCACCCAGACCTCATCCCCTCAACACCCAAAGCCTACCCTGCCCTCACCCCTCCTCATCCCCTCTCCTTCCATGTGACCCCCCACCCTTGCGAGGGAGGTGGGAGGTCCCCCCCACCCCCTCTATCCATCCCCCTCCCAACCTCTCAACCTCTATCTGTCTCCCAACCTTACGCCATCTCCCAACCCCTCTATGCCCTCCCTAATCTTCAGACCCAGTATGCCCTTCCTACTCCAGACCTACCTACCCAGGCCCTACCCCAGACCCTCCTACCTACCTTCCTAGAAGCCCAGCCCCCAGTAGCCCCCCAAGCACCCCTCCTGAACTCTTTCACCCCCCATACACCCCCCGGACCCCCCCAGACACCCCCTGGATCCCCCCGGACATCCCCCGGACCCTCCCCGCCCCCAGTCATCCCCCAGACACCCCCCAGATCCCCCAGATCCCCTCTGCCCCCAGTCACCCCCCAGACATCCCCCAGATCCCCCCAGACCCCCAGAGAAAGGGAGAACTCTGGTACAAGAGTTTCCATGAAGAATATCAAGGTTTGGTACACCAATGCTGATGGGGTATCTAATAAAGCAGAAGAGATAAAAGAAAGAGTGAGTGAAGCAGATCCTGACATAGTTGCAATTGTGGAAACTAAAATTAATGACATGATCTCAGATGCTATCTTTCCTGAAGGGTACCAGGTGATACGAAAAGAGAGGACACAGAGACAGGGAGGGGGAGTAGCACTCCTAATAAAGCGGAAATGGAAGTTTGAAGACCTGGGAAATCGAGTTACCAATGAGTGCACAAGCTTCATACATGGAACTCTGACAGTAGATGGGAGGAAGATTGTGATCATGGTAATCTACAATCCCCCACCAAACAGTAGAAGACCCAGGCAGGAGTATGATGACAACAACAAAGCATGTATTGATGAACTGCAGAAGGCAGCAACACTAGCCCACAGAATGAGAGCGAAGCTGCTGATCATGGGGGACCTGAATCATGGAGAGATAAATTGGGAATCAAGGAATCCCCATGGAGGGGATGAAACGTGGGGAGCAAAATTAGTAGATGTTATAGACAGGAATTTCCTGACACAACATGTGAAGGAAGACACAAGGGAAAGAGGAGGAGATGCACCGAGCCTATTAGACCTGATTTTCACCCAGAACGTAGAAGATATCGAGAATTTAGAGCATGAAATACCTCTAGGGGCCAGTGACCATTGTGTCCTAGTCTTTGACTACATGATGGAATTCAAAATTATGACCATGGGACAAGAGATCTGGGAAAGGAGAGCTGACTACAGGAAAGGGGACTATATGAGGATAAGGGACTATCTGGGTGAAGTGCAGTGGGAGGAAGAAATTAGAGGAAAAACAGTCCAAGATATGATGGACCTAGTCATACAGAAATGCCAGGAGGCCGAAGAGAGATTTATACCAACGGTAAAGGGAAAAAATAAGAAGGAATATAATAACCCATGGTTTAATAGACAGTGTCAGGAAGCAAAAATGGCCAGCAGGCGGGAGTGGAGGAAGTACAGAAGACAAAGAACAGAGGACAACAGAAGCAGATACAACAGAGCTAGGAACGATTACATTAACATAAGACGAACATCGGAAAGGGACTATGAGAACGATATTGCAATCAAAGCGAAAAAACAACCTAAGTTACTACACAGTCATATAAGAAGAAAAATGTCGGTGAACGACCAAGTGACAAGACTAAGGAAGACAGAGGGGGCATATACTGAAAGTGACAAGGAAATCTGCGAGGCACTGAATGCCAGTTTCCATGGAGTGTTCACTACCGAGCCTGAGCAGCTCCCATTGTTGGAAGGGGTTACCCTAGATGAAAGACTATCAGATATAGAGGTGACAGCAGAGGAGGTAATGAAACAGTTGACAACTCTAGATGCAACTAAAGCAGTTGGACCAGACAAAGTATCACCGTGGATACTAAAAGAAGCAGCACAGGCCCTCAGCGTGCCTCTGGCAATGATCTTTAATGAGTCACTTATGTCAGGAGAATTGCCCAGTTGCTGGAAGAAGGCAAATGTCGTGCCGATCTTCAAGAAAGGAGATAGGGAGGAGGCACTTAACTACAGACCTGTATCACTGACAAGCATCCCCTGTAAAATACTGGAAAGAATAATTAGGCTACGACTGGTTGCACACCTGGAGAACATTAGGTTTGTGAACAAACATCAACATGGGTTCTGGACAGGGAAATCGTGCCTAACAAACCTTCTGGAATTCTATGATAAAATAACGAGGATAAGACAGGACAGAGATGGTTGGGCAGACTGCATATTTCTGGACTGCCAAAAAGCCTTTGATACAGTACCGCACATGAGACTGCTGTTCAAGCTCGAGAGGCAGGCGGGGGTGGGGGGAAAGGTCCTAGAATGGATAAGGAACTACCTAACAGGAAGGAGCCAAAGAGTTACGGTAAGGGGCGAGAAGTCGGACTGGCGAACAGTAACAAGTGGAGTACCACAAGGATCGGTGCTGGGACCAATTCTATTTCTTGTGTATGTTAACGACATGTTTACAGGCGTAGAGTCCTACATGTCGATGTTTGCGGATGATGCAAAGTTGATGAGAAGAGTTGTGACAGATGAGGATTGCAGGATCCTCCAAGAGGACCTGAACAGATTGCAGAGATGGTCAGAGAAATGGCTACTAGAATTCAACACGAGCAAATGTAAAGTTATGGAAATGGGACTAGGAGATAGGAGACCAAAGGGACAGTACACAATGAAGGGGAACAGCCTACCTGTAACGACGCGTGAAAGAGACCTGGGGGTGGACGTAACACCTAATCTATCTCCTGAGGCACATATTAATAGGATAACGACAGCAGCGTACTCTACACTGGCAAAAGTTAGAACATCATTCAGAAACCTAAGTAAGGAGGCATTTAGGGCGCTTTACACTGCCTACGTAAGGCCAGTCTTAGAGTATGCCGCCTCATCATGGAGTCCCCATCTGAAGAAGCATATAATGAAACTGGAAAAGGTTCAGAGGTTTGCAACGAGACTCGTCCCAGAGCTACGAGGGATGGGGTATGAAGAGCGCCTGAGGGAACTGTGCCTTACGACACTAGAAAGAAGAAGGGAGAGGGGGGACATGATAGGAACGTATAAGATACTCAGAGGAATTGACAGAGTGGACATAGACGAAATGTTCACACGGAATAGTAACAGAACGAGAGGACATGGATGGAAGCTTGAAACTCAGATGAGTCACAGAGATGTAAGGAAGTTTTCTTTTAGCGTGAGAGTAGTGGGGAAATGGAATGCACTTCAGGAACAGGTTGTGGAAGCAAATACTATTCATAATTTTAAAACCAGGTATGATAGGGAAATGGGACAGGAGTCATTGCTGTAAACAACCGATGCTCGAAAGGCGGGATCCAAGAGTCAATGCTCGATCCTGCAAGCACATATAGGTGAGTACATATAGGTGAGTACACACACACACACACACACACACACACACACACACACACACACACACACACACACACACACACACACACACACATATCCATATCCATATCCTTATCCATATCTAGTCAAGGATAAGACTAAACTGGAAAAGGTTCAAAGGTTTGCCACCAGACTAGTACCCGAGCTGAGAGGTATGAGCTACGAGGAGAGACTACGGGAATTAAACCTCACTTCGTTGGAAGACAGAAGAGTTAGGGGGGACATGATCACCACATTCAAGATCCTCAAAGGAATTGACAGGGTTGATAAAGACAGGCTGTTTAACACAAGGGGCACACGTACTAGGGGACACAGGTGGAAACTGAGTGCCCAAATGAGCCACAGAGATATTAGAAAGTACGTTTTTAGTGTCAGAGTGGTTGACAAATGGAATGCATTAGGAAGTGATGTGGTGGAGGCTGACTCCATACACAGTTTCAAGTGTAGATATGATAGAGCCCAATAGGCTCAGGAACCTGTACATCTGTTGATTGACAGTTGAGAGGCGGGACCAAAGAGCCAGAGCTCAACCCCCGTAAGCACAACTAGGTGAGTACAACTAGGTGAGTACACACACACATGATCTCCCAGAGGGTCGAGACTCATTCCTCTCAATGTTTGCTGACGACGCCAAAATTATGTGCAGGGTAAAGACAGAGGAGGACAGCTTGAGGCTTTAAGAAGACCTGGACAAGCTACAGGAATGGTCGAACAAATGGCTGTTAGAGTTTAACCCAAGCAAATGTAATGTAATGAAGATAGGGGTAGGAAGCAGGAGACTAGATACAAGGTATCACTTGGGAGATGATATACTTCAAGAGTCAGAGAAAGAGAAAGACCTGGGGGTTGATATCAAGCCAGACCTGTCCCCTGAAGCTCATATCAAGAGGATAACATCAGCAAGATATGCCAGGTTGGCTAACATAAGAACGGCCTTTAGAAACTTGTGTAAGGAATCTTTCAGAACATTATATACCACATATGTCAGACTAATCCTGGAGTATGCGGCTCCAGCATGGAGTCCATATCTAGTCAAGCATAAGACTAAACTGGAAAAGGTTCAAAGGTTTGCCACCAGACTAGTACCCGAGCTGAGAGGTATGAGCTACGAGGAGAGACTACGGGAATTGAACCTCATTTCGTTGGAAGACAGAAGAGTTAGGGGGGACATGATCACCACATTCAAGATTCTCAAGGGAATCGACAGGGTTGATAAAGACAGGCTATTTAACACAAGGGGCACACTCACTAGGGGACACAGGTGGAAACTGAGTGCCCAAATGAGCCACAGAGATATTAGAAAGAACTTTTTTAGTGTCAGAGTGGTTGACAAATAGAATGCATTAGGAAGTGATGTGGTGGAGGCCGACACCTTACACAGTTTTAAATGTAGATATGATAGAGCCCAGTAGGCTCAGGAATCTGTACACCAGTTGATTGAAGGTTGAGAGGCGGGACCAAAGAGCCAGAGCTCGACCCCCGCAAGCACAAATAGGTGAGTACAAATAGGTGAGTACACACACACACACACACACACACACAAACAAACACAATCACACACACACACAAACACACAATCACACACACACACACACACACAATCACACACACACACACAATCACACACACACACACAATCACACACACACAAACACACACACACACACAACACACACACACACACACACACACACACACACACACACATTCTTGTTTATCCTTGTTTACCTGGTAGAGCTAGGAATTATCTCCCCCAAAAAGGAAGTAGGAAACAAAAAGCTGGCATACCGAAAGGGAAGTTATGAGGAGATGAGAAGCTTCCTAAGGGACACAGACCTCAGAGCTAAGTCTGTACAAGATATGATGAACCATGTCACCCAAAAGTGTCAGGAGGCAGTAAGCAGATACATCCCGGGCCAAAAGGAAAAATCCGAGAAGCAAAAGAAGAATCCATGGTTTAATAGGGCATGTATGGAAGCAAAGAAACTGAACAAAAGGGCGTGGAGGAATTTCCGGAATATCAGAACACTGAAAGCAGAGAGAGATAGCAGAGAACCAGGAATGAGTATGTCAGGGTGAGAAGAGAAGCAGAGAAAAGTTCTGAAAATGATATAGCAAACAAAGTCAAGACCGAACCAAAGCTACTCCACAGTCACATCAGAATTAAAACAACAGTGAAAGAACAGGTAGTGAAACTTAGAACCGGCGTGGACAGGTATACAGAGAATGACAAAGAGGTGTGCGAAGAACTCAAGAGGTTCCAGGAGGTCTTCACAACAGAACAAGGTGAGGTCACTGCGCTAGGAGAAAGGGAAGTAAACCAGGCGGCTTTGGAAGGGTTCAAAATTACGAGAGAGGAGGTCAAGAATTTTTTTTTTTCAACAACAGTAAGTTAAGGGTCCTCTGATAGGTTAGGTGGGCAGGAAATTCTCATAAAGTTTCACAATGGTATGAAAAACGTTAATGGAAAGTTTCCTTTTCTAAGCTTGCCGAGTAAGCCGGACGACTCAAACAAAAAGCGGGACAGTACGTCACTTTTGTGAGTCGATTTCATTTTAAATTACGTCCAAATTTGGCCATAACGCGCATACGAGCGAAAAGTTACGTTATTTTTATGAGGACGGGTTGAATGAAGATAGGTGTAGGGAGCAGGAGGCCAGATACAAGGTATCTTCTGGGAGAGGAAATTCTTCAGGAGTCAGAGAAAGAAAAAGACTTGTGGGTTGATATCACGCCAGACCTGTCTCCTGCAGCTCATATCAAGAGATAACATCAGCGGCATATGCCAGAATGGCCAACATACGAACGGCATTCAGAAACTTGTGTAAAGAATCATTCAGAACTTTGTATACCACATATGTCAGGCCAATCCTGGAGTATGCAGCCCCAGCATGGAGTCCATATCTAGTCAAGGATAAGACTAAACTGGAAAAGGTTCAAAGGTTTGCCACCAGACTAGTACCCGAGCTGAGAGGTATGAGCTACGAGGAGAGACTACGGGAATTAAACCTCACTTCGCTGGAAGACAGAAGAGTTAGGGGGGACATGATCACCACATTCAAGATTCTGAAGGGAATTGATTGGGTAGATAAAGACAGGCTATTTAACACAAGGGGCACACGAACAAGGGGACCCGGTGGAAACAGTGCCCAAATGAGCCACAGATATATTAGAAAGAACTTTTTTAGTGTCAGAGTGGTTGACAAATAGAATGCATTAGGAAGTGATGTGGTGGAGGCTGACTCCATACACACTTTCAAGTGTAGATATGAAAGAGCCCAATAGGCTCAGGAATCTGTACACCTGTTGATTGACGGTTGAGAGGCGGGATCAAAGAGCCAGAGCTCAACCCCAGCAAACAAAACTAGGTGAGTACACACACACACACACACACACACACAGTAATATTTATTTGGTGTTGGATGTAATGTACGAGACACGCTTTACATGTTGACCAATCCACACACTAGAAAATGAAGTGGCGACGATGTTTCGGTCAATCCTGGACCATTCTCAAGTCGATTGTGCTTAACATTTCAAAAATGATATATATTTTGGGACAGCAGATAGCTGATTTTCTGCATTACGTTACATTGTGTGTTACAAGGTGTAAAAATCTGTCACACACTAATAATTATTTTGTGTTGAATGAAGTGGAGAAGGAGATTGACTAGACACGCATAAATATCATTTAAATTTTTTTATATATTTTGGACAGCAGAAAGCTGATTTTCCGCAAGGCGTTTTTTATGCTTTTTTGGTTTTGAAAAGAATATTAGCTGGCTGAAAACCTCTACTATTACACAGAGCGTACGCTAGATAGATGTATCAGCCTTGAGAGCACAAAATATTCTAATTCCAATGGCTTGTGCATGCTTAGTCATCGGCTAGGCAGATGGTGCTGAAGTCGAGTGGAGTCGCCGATTCACCAATCAGAAGCGTGCTGCTGGAAGTGGTAGTTTGGTGATCGATGAAGATGGAGTGGCGACAGCGAGGAGGGGGAGGTGGAGAGCGAGTGTAGGGTACGTATACCCCCTGTAGAAACGTATTCTACTAAATGTGTACTACTCTTGATAGTAGTATCTAAATGTTGTAGATGTACTGAAGTAACATGATGAATGAAAGAGCAGGCCAAATCTCTTGAAGGAGATTATCATCACAGCTCTACCCCGAAGCCTGCTCTTACCGGTTAAGTTACTTCAGTAAATGGTAGAGATGTAGGAGTAGCTGTCTCTACCTCGTAGACTCTGGAGAGGGCGTCAGCTATGATGTTGTCCGAACCCTTGATGAAGAAGAGCTCCAGATTAAAATTCTGCAAGTACAGAGCCCAGCGTAGAAGACGTTGATTGCTGAATTGGGCCTGTTGCAGGAACCATAGGGGATTGTGGTCTGAGTAGATGGTAATAGACCGATTCCCCTGTAGGTAAGGTTCGAAATGTTGCAGATTCAGGATGATGGAGAGGAGTTCCTTTTCTATAGTGCTATAATTCTTTTGGTGGGGCTTCAACTTGTAGCTGTAGTAGCTGACAGGAAGAACCTCTTCGCCACGTTGTTGCATCAGGACGCCCCCGATGCCGGTACCACTGGCGTCGACATTGATGATGAAGAGCTTCGTAATATCTGGAGAGGCGTGAATGGGATCAGAACATAGCAGAGATTTAATTTGTTCAAAGGCAACGGTGTGTTGAATGGTCCAATGATACCGTTGCTTGGGGCTGGTCAGATTAATCAATGGTGTCGCTACCGTACTAAAATTTTTCACAAACCTATGATAGTAAGATGCAAGGTCAAGGAAGCGCAGGAGCTGCTTCCTGGTTGTAGGTTGTGGATAATGCTGAATTACTTTAGTGTGAATGGTTAAAGGAGCAATGCTGCCACTCCCAATCACATGACCAAGATAACGCACTTTACCTTTGGCAAAGGTGGCTTTGCCCAAGTGGATGGTAAGGCCAGCTGTCAGGAGCTTGGAGAACAATCGTTGCAGCTGGAGCAGATGTTCGCTCCAGGTGTTAGTTGCCACAACGATGTCATGCAAGTAGGCTTTGGAGTGATCTAGGCCGTAGATGACGCGGTTGACAGCTCGCTGGAAGGAGACCGGGGCGTTACACAGTCCAAAAGGAAGGCGTTCATATCTGTATAGACCAAAAAGAGTGGTGAAGGCAGATATTTCCTTAGCTCTCTCTGTCAGGCTGATTTGGTAATAGCCCTTTAACAAATCAATTTGGGTCAAATAATTAGCATCACCTACTGCTTCAAGGATATCATCTATGCGAGGTAAAGGGTAAGCATCCCTGACGGTCACAAGGTTCAGTTTCCTATAGTCAGTACATAGTCGTACTTTACCGTGCGGTTTCGGCACCAAGATGCAGGGTGAGGCCCAAGGAGACTCACAAGGGGTGGCCAGCCCATGATCCAGAAGGTACTCTACCTCAGCACGCATAACTTCCTCTTTGTATAGGCTGATACGGTAGATGGGTTGACGAATCTGCCGGGTATCAAAACGCAGCTGAATGTCATGCTGAACCACATTACACTCCTGGGGGATCATCGCTGAACAACTTCTGATGTTCTTGAAGAACTTTGATGAGAGGAGCACTATTACAGTCTTGTAAATATTTAGGAAGATCAGTAAGGATTTCTGAGTTGGAAAGCACTGACTCAGAGTTAGTGCTTTCAGGAGTGCAAGGAAGGTCTCACTGTGGAGGTATGGATCTTTAAAAGTAGAGAGAAATATTAGCACTGTGGGGAGAATACCTTTATACTCCTTCAAAAGATTGACGTGGCACAACTGGGTCCTCTGCCGGCTATCTGGAGTCTCAAGAACTTAGTTGTGGTTGTTTCTGCACTCCTTGATGCGGCAGGGTCCTGAAAACTTATTTTGCAATGGAGAACCTGGGATAGGAAAATATGCCAACACGAAGTCTCCTGTTTTAAATTTCCTGATTTTGCTGTGTTTGTCAAAATGAGTCTTCATCCTATCTTGAGCTTTCAATAAATTATCAATAGCAGATTTACGTACTCTCTCTAGAATGTGCTTTAAGTTTTGAAGAAACTGAGGCACATACTGAGGGCCACTGAAGGTGGCACTGCGTAGAGTCTTTAAAAGCTTTAGGAGGAGTACGGCACTTACGTCCGTAGAGCATCTCATAATGAGACACTCCTAGAGACTCATTTGGGAGACTTCTGAAAAGGCACATGATGATGTCAAGTTGTTTATCCCAGTTTTTCATGGTTTCATTGCAAAATTTCTTAAGGATTGATTTTATCGTTTGGTGACTACGTTCAAGAGAACCCTGTGAAGCAGTATGATAGGGGCTGAACAATACCCGAGTGATGTTGAATTCTTCCAGTGTCTTCTTGAAGAGATCACTGGTGAAGTTGGTGCCACAGTCACTTTGAATCTCCCGAGGAAATCCATATTGGGCAAAGATCTTCAATAGTTGTTTCACCACCGTAGCAGCCGTAATGTTCTTTACAGGAACTGCTATAGGGAATCTGGTGGTTGGACACAGGATGGTTAGTATATATGCATTGCCAGAACTGGTCCGGGATAAAGGACCAACACAGTCTATGATGAGTCTGTGAAAAGGTTCCGAAGGCACAGGGATAGGAATCAAAGGAGCCTTGGGAATCGGGATGTTAGGTTTTCCTGCCATCTGACATGTATGACACTGTTGTACATAAGTTTTTACATCTTTAACCATACTTGGCCAGTAGTAGTCTTGTCTGATTCCGTGATAGGTTTTATTAAAACCATAGTGAGAAAGTGTTCCATGGGCCAGGTGTAGAATATCAGGCCGTAGGCTGGTGGGAACTACTAGTTGGTCGACATTAGCCCAATCGTCATCCTCCGTTAGTTTACTGTGTCGGTACCTCCGGTAGAGCAATTGGTTCTCTGGGAAGAGCCCAGGAATACTGTCAGATTGAGTCTTCGCCTGGAGGAATAATGGTGTTAATGAAGGATCCTCCCTCTGAAACTTACGGAACTCCAACATAGTAAGATTCGGTGGTAGATTCTGATGATCTTGAGGGACAGCTGTTTCAGTAGAGTCAGCTGGTTATGGGCATGCAGCTTGCGCATGGGTTGTCACCAAAACTGGAGGAGAGACTTCATCACTTTCTTGGACGGAACATACTTCAAGATGGGGTTTTCCCACTACAGAGTCACATACCTGGGGTTTGCCCATGATGATCAAGTTGGAAGGTTGCAGATCTTCGGCCGAGTCGTTGCCCAGGAGAAGTTGTAGCCCTTTCATTGGAAAAGGCTTTTCCCGGATGGCGACTTGGACTTCACCTTCCACGAAAAAACAATCCAGGTGGACTCTGGCGAGTGGATACGGAGTGGTAGCAGTGAGGTCAGTGATAATGACGGTTTCCCCGGTGTAGGTGATGTTAGGCACAGCCGATTTCAAAATGATAGACTGAAGAGCAGCTGTGTCCCTCAAGATCTTCACTTTAGAACTTCCCTTCGAATCTGTTCTGTTGGCAGAGACAGTTCCAGGGTATAGGTGTTTGCTGAAGAGAGAAAGATCATTAACAGGAACATCAACATTCATCACAGGCTTACCGGACTTAGGAGAAATCGGTTTGGGTTTAGGAGTTTCACTATAGCCTTTGTACTGCGCTTTTCCACATTTATCTATAGTATGTACATAGAGGTTGCAATACTTACAATATAATTGGGAGGTTGCTTGATGGGTACTCACTTTGTCATAATCAGGCCAAGATTTCTTACTGGAAGATGTGTCAGTTGTCAAGCTGTGTATAAGGCTGTAGGTGTCAGCCGACTTCGCACATCTGATGTAGTCGGATTCCTCCCAATCCGCTAAGTGAAGACGGATGGAAGCAGGAATACGTAGAAAGAATTCTTCGACTAGAATAAGGTTGACAAGGTCTGAAAATGTAGAAACATGGGCTGCTTCCAGCCATTTCATGAAATATATTTTCTTATCATTGGCAAATTCTAAATAGGTGGTAGCACTTGCCTTTAGATAATCACGGATTTTTCGTCTGTAGCTTTCGGTGGAGAGAAGGTAGGCGTCTAAAACTGCTTGCTTTAGGGTCTTGTAGTCATTCTCAGCCGCTAAGGTACCGAGAGTAACTGCAGCTCTACCTGTGAGTTGCACTCTGAGAAGTGTAGACCAATGATCTTCAGGCCAGCTAAGTCTTTTAGCTAGGGCCTCAAAAGTAGTAAAAAACACATCTATCTCTGTCTCAACGAATGGTGGCATTAACTTACTTGCCAGGGAGACATTGAAGCTTACTGGAAGACTGGCTGTAGCTTGTTGGCGCCGAGTATGGTGTGTAGTTTCAAAGTCAAGTTCTTGTCGACGGTATTCTAGAACACTATCAGCTTGCTTCTTATCGTGCTCACGTTGCATCTCCAGGTGACGTTTTCTTGCTTCAAGCTGTTCCCTCTCACGCTCACGTTGTAGGGCGGCATCGCGTTCCTGTTCTTCCTTCTTTAGGGCAGGCTCTTCCTTCTTTATCTGGAGAGCTTCTTTCTGTTGTTGAAGAGCTTCTTTTTGTTGTTCACGCTCTATTTTCGCTAGTTCGAGCTTTAACTTCATGGCTGCCAGAGCATGCCGATCTGCAATAGAATAGTTTTCGTTAGAATCAGAGTCTATAATTCCTTCATCTAAGAGGTGGTCGAGGATAATGTTGTGCAAGTCACTTTTGTTGGCTCCATGGGGAACATCTAGTTGATACTCATGTGCTAGAGCTCGTAATTCTGTCCTCTTGGCACGAATTAAGTTCCCTACTTCACTTGCTGGATCACTACGAAATGCTGAGAGACGAAACATTTTGAGATAGCAAATAAATGTACAGCGAATATACATGTGATATTATAAGTGTCAGTAACAGGATGACGTGGCAACTGGTGACTATCCTGTGGAAATTCAATCGTTAATATAAAAACAATTAACGTTAATATTAGATGTTAAATAATTATTCAATCAAAATCGCAATAAATCTTGTACCCGGCACTCAATATACGAGAATAAGGGCAAGAAAATCCTACTAAATAAATGAAACTGATAGTTTCAAAAACAAATGAAACTTTTAATTGTTTCAAAAATGAAAGGGTAGTCGAAGAATGTAGGGATACCTTGCCGGGACTCTATAGGACAGAAGCAAGGGGTTTCCTACTTAACTAAATGATACTTACAGAATTACGTTCTTTGTGCTCTGAAAAAGAAAGCCAATTCCCTACCTGAGTAAATATCATAATCTCTGACCGATGTGTAGGGGTGAGAGTGTCAACTGGTGACGAGAAGTGGTATTGAGGTCCCAACTCAACAGCGTAGTCCGTGCTAGAGGAACTATGGCCCTCTTTATCCTCCTTCGGTCGGATTGCAGAAGATAGGGTACGTGGCCCGAAGACAAACCAAAGTACCAGGGTATCAAAATGATGATCTGCCATAATTGAAAAATATTCTAGGGACGAAAAAGGTGGAATACACGAGTAATAACACTGAGGGATGAACGACCAATTAAGAGCGTGACTGAGGCCTCCAGTCACCACGTAATCCACAGTTATCCAACACTCACCATATGTTACCCTCGGAATGCACAAAATACACAGCACCATATGAATATTAAAAGTTATGAAAATATTGAAAAGCAGCTGTATCAAGGACAAGTACACTTACCACAAATTGATGTTCTAGTATCAGTACCCGAGTGAGGCTCCTAGGACAGGCCCCCATTAAATGTGATGGAAATAAATGTAGGTGTACGGCAGTCCTCCCAATGGCTGGTGTCAATGCCAATCACATTTACAAAAAAAAATAAGAGAAAAAAAGGTTGACTGCGTGGCTGTTGCCTCCTGTGGTCAAGTAAAAGGGAAAAACATGCAAAACAAATCGTATGAACAATGAAACATTAAATGACTTGGAAACAAATATGAACAAAGATAATCCCTTGGCTATGTACAGTGCGAATAAACAAAATTACAAAGTCAAAAAATAATATAAAATAAAACAATGGTTACGTTACTCGTAACCATTGTTTTTATTTTATTAACCACAACACCTATACCTCCTATTAGACTATTTTACAGGAACTTCTTTTCCACAGCTCATAAAACGGAGGAAAGGGTCCTGAAAGATATTGTTAATAGAAACGTTATCCCTACAGACAAAAATCAGAGGATACAACTGACGATTTACTATAAAACCAGAAAAACGGCCTGCCTACTCATGAGAAACTCTCCAGACACAAAACAGAACGCTTTAAAAGAGACTAACGTCGTCTATGCCTTCAAATGCCCTCTTGGGGACTGTAAGCTCCAAAAAACCCAGTATATAGGCAAGACAACAACATCTCTTTCTAGGCGTTTAACGATGCATAAGCAACAGGGCTCCATTAAGGAACATATAATCTCTTCCCACAACCAAACCATCGCCAGAGAAATCCTAGTAAACAACACAGAAATCATCGATAGATACAGCGATAGCAGGCGGCTTGACGTTTGCGAGGCACTACACATCAAGAAGTCAACACCAGCAATCAACAGCCAATTAATGCACAACTATATTCTATCCACCTCAAGACTCCGCTCCAATATAGAAGCATCAAGAAATATGGACCAATAGGCTTTCTACAAACACTTCTATTCAATACCCATTGTTTCGTGTTCTGTCTTGTGTTGATGAAATTAATACCCTATTAATGCCACCTCTTGTTCTGTCTTGTGTTGATGAAATTAATACCCTATTAATGCCACCTCACCCCATCCACCTCACTCAAATGTAGATATAAAATCGGAGATGCGTAAGTTCTATTCAGTTGTGTATTTGTAAACTAAAGTCTTTGAAAATGTAATAAGTTTTACGAAACGCGCTCGTGTCGCGTCAGACTAGAAATAAAAATGAATTTTGGAGAATTGATTTTTGATTTACCTCCAACAGGAAGAGAAATGTACGAAAGATTGAGAAAATTCGTGTTAGAATTATTAATCTTACTTTTTCGGTCATATTTAATAATATATATATATATATATATATATATATATATATATATATATATATATATATATATATATATATATACATATATATATATATATACATATATATATATATATATATATATATATATATATATATGTCGTACCTAGTAGCCAGAACGCACTTCTCAGCCTACTATGCAAGGCCCGATTTGCCTAATAAGCCGAGTTTTCATGAATTAATTGTTTTTCATCAACCTAACCTACCTAACCAAACCTAACCTAACTTTTTTTGCTACCTAACTTAACCTAACCTATAAAGATAGGTTAGGTTAGGTTAGGTAGGGTTGGTTAGGTTAGGTCATATATCTACGTTAATTTTAACTCCAATAAAAAAAAATTGACCTCATAC
>NC_091178.1:41915174-41960174 GCF_040958095.1 Procambarus clarkii | reverse complement strand
GCTGAATCTCTCAGGGTATCAGGTAAAATATCTCTGACGAGGTCGTGCGATGCATGAGAGGAGGAAAGGAAGGCTGGTAGAGCAATTTGGGAGGCTTTGCGGACACCAAGGCCGCCGAGTCTTACAGGAACTTATATATATATATATATATATATATATATATATATATATATATATATATATATATATATATATATATATATATATATATATATATATATATATATATATATATATATATATATATATATATATATATATATATATGCAATTGACGATCACAAAACACTGATCATTTTATGCGGAAAATCCACAGAGAAATATGAAATGAGGTGAACGTTTCGGCTTTGTTAAAGCCTTTGTCAACACCAGACTGACTAAGGAGAAGGGAGAAGGGGGGAAGATATATAGGCCGACACCTGACCACCCCATCCCAAGGGTTGGTCATGTGTAATTAACCAAAAACAGGTATAGCTTAGCTTAGAATGGTCAAAGAGGATTAAGCGGTCAGAGAATAAGGATGAAAGATTAAAGAAAAGCCTCATGAACACACAATATATGAATATACAATTATAATGAGACATTGTAAGCCTCTCTATCAGAGTTGTTTCTTAAACTGTTGTGCAATATTATAACTTAAAAATGGATCAAGTTTGTACATTCCAGTACTAACATTAAGAAGATTTGGACACTGACTGATTAGAGCAGACTCAATCAAATTCCGTTCCACGAAATCCCCACAATTGGTAATGCTTTTTGCCCCATTCCAGTTAATATTGTGATCGCATAAACTCGTATGTAGATACAATGCATTAGACGTTTGGGCAGTTCTAATACTATAAGCATGTTGTGACAACCGCAATTGTAAGGACTTTCCTGTTTGTCCAAGGTACACAGAATCACAATCATTGCAGGGAATCGAATACACACAACCTGCTGTATCAGGGGAGTTTTATAATCACGTTTTATAATCACGTCCCTAAGACGAAACCAAAAATTATTAACTCATTGGTGGTACCTTATGCGAGTGGACTTGACAAATTGTCTCTGATTTTTAAGAAACTTAATATAAATTTGGTGTTCACTAATAGTACGATCAAATCCAATTTAATAAAAAACTCCCCTAACCTAACTTTTTCGGCTACCTAACCTAACCTAACCTATAGAGATAGGTTAGGTTAGGTAGGGTTGGTTAGGTTCGGTCATATATCTACGTTAATTTTAACTCCAATAAAAAAAATTGACCTCATACATAATGAAATGGGAGCTTTATCATTTCATAGGAAAAAAAATAGAGAAAATATATTAATTCAGGAAAACTTGGCTTATTAGGCAAATCGGGCCTTGCATAGTAGGCCGAGAATTGCGTTCTGGCTACTAGGTACGACATATATATATATATATATATATATATATATATATATATATATATATATATATATATATATATATATATATATATATATATATACATATAAATATATATATATATATATATATATATATATATATATATATATATATATATATATATATATATATATATATATATATATACATATAAATATATATATATATATATATATATATATATATATATATATATATATATATATATATATATATATATATATATATATATATATATATATATATATATATATATATATATATATATTTAATATGACCGAAAAAGTAAGATTAATAATTCTAACATGAATTTTCTCAATATTTCTTATATTTCTTTTCACTGTTCATGGCAACTGAAAAATCAATTCTCCAAAATTCATTTTTATTTCTAGTCTGACGCGACACTTGAACGCGTTTCGTAATAACTTATTACATTTTCAAAGACTTTAGTTTACACACACACAACTATAACTGAACAGAGTTTAAACAGCTTCGATTTTATACCTGCATATGGGTGAGGTGATATGTTACAACAGTTTTGGATGAGGTGAAAACAAACTTTCAACACAAGACAGAACACGAAACAGTGGGTATAATAGTTTGTAAGTTAAAGGGAAGAATGGAAGTAACTGCAAAGGGCCTATTGGCCCATATTTCTTGATGCTTCTATATACTGGTGCGGAGTCTTGAAGTGGGTAGAATATAGTTGTGAATTAATTGGCTGTTGATGGCTGGTATCGACTTTTTAATATGTAGTGCCTCGCAGATATTAAGCCGCCTGCTATCGCTGTAGCTATCGATGATTTCCGTGTTTTTTTGTTAAGACTTCTCTGGTGATTGTCTGGTTGTGGGAAGAGATTATATGTTCCTTAATGGAGGCCTGTTGCTAATGCATCGTTAATCGACTGGAAAGAGATGCTGTTGTCTTGCCTATATACTGAATTCTTTGAGGCTTACAGTCCCCAAGTGGGCATTTGAAGGCATAGACAACATTGGTCTCTTTTAAAGCGTTCTGCTTTGTGTCTGGAGAGTTTCTCATGAGTAGGTTGGCCGTTTTCTTGGTTTTATAGTAGATCGTCAATTGTAGCTTCTGATTTTTGTCTGTAGGGATGACGTTTCTATTAACAATATCTTTCAGGACCCTTTCCTTCGTTTTATGAGCTGTGGAAAAGAGGTTCCTGTAAAATAGTCTAATAGCGGGTACAGGTGTTGTGTTAGTTGTCTCTTTAGAAGTTGCATGGCGTTTCACCTTCCTTCTTATGATGTCTTCAACGAAACCATTAGAGAAGCCGTTGTTGAGTAGGACCTGCCTTACCCTACAGAGTTCTTCATCGACTTGCTTCCATCCTGAACTGTGGCTGAGAGCACGGTCGACATAAGCGTTAACGATACTTCTCATGTACCTGTCTGGGCAGTCACTGTTGGCATTCAGGCACATTCCTTTGTTTGTTTCCTTAGTGTAGACTGCAGTGTGGGAACCTCCGCTCCTTTCCATGACTGTTGCATCTAGAAAGGGCAGCTTCCCATCCTTCTCCATCTCGTAAGTGAAACGCAACACAGAATTCCGCTCAAATGCCTCCTTCAGCTCCTGCAGATGTCTGACATCAGATATGTGTGTAAAAATATTGTCAACATACCTGCAGTATATGGCTAGTTTCAAGTTCATGTCGACTAAGACCTTTTGTTCGATGGTACCCATGTAGAAGTTCGCAAACAGGCCACTTACGGGAGAACCCATGGCGACCCCATCTACTTGCTTATACATGAGCCCTTCCGGGCTCAAGAAGGGTGCCTCTTTAGTACAAGCTTGGAGTAGTTTCCTTGGAATGTTTTCTGGTATGTCAAGAGGAGTACAGGCTGGATCACGATACACTCTGTCCGCTATCATCCCGATTGTTTTATCCAAAGGTACGTTGGTAAACAGTGATTCTACGTCCAACGAGGCTGTTATCCCTGTGGCCCGTGCTCCACGCAGTAAGTCAACAAATTCCTTTGGAGACTTCAGGCTGAAGGTACAAGGGACATAAGGAGTCAGCAAGCCGTTGAGTCGCTTCGCCAGTCTGTACGTGGGTGTGGGTATCTGGCTGATGATTGGCCGAAGTGGGTTTCCAGGCTTATGTGTCTTGACTTTTCCGTTTTCCATACGCGTGTCTAGGCTATTTTCCCCAATAATCTTTCGCAAGTGGATTCCAGATTTCTTGGCGTTCACAGTTTCGATCAATTTGTTGACCTTTGCTTTCAATTCGGCTGTAGTGTCCTTTGTTACCCTTTGGAATTTAGTTTGGTCAGAGAAAATGAGGTTCATTTTCGCCAGATATTCGTCCTTTTTTAAGAATGACGTATATTGGCGACTTGTCACCTCTCCTGACAACTATCTCCTTGTTCTCACGAAGGCTCTTAGCTGCCGCTTTGAGCTCGGGGGACAGTATGGTGCTTCTGTAATTACCTCGATTCTTTCCTCCTTCCGCAAAAGGTTCTGCTTGTAAGGTGTCTTTGGTGGTGACCTTCTTTTGTGTCTCAAGGTCGAATATGTCGTCCAACAGGATCACCAACTCTACTTTCCTGGCCATCTCACTTGGTCTGGACATAACGTGACAGTTTATACCCAGATTTAGGAGAGGACTTGGTCCCCAGTGAGGTTGATTCCTGCAAGGTTCAGGAGGCCGTCTCTTGGTCGTGGAATTGCCATAGGTCCTCCATATAACGTTGTTAGTTTCTTGATTATCCTGGTTTCGGGGCTGAGGTGATGTCGATCTGTGAGGATGTCGAGGTGTTGCTCGATGCGAGTATGGAGACTTTCGTCGATGTTGCTGTTTCAACATCGACTTTGAAAAACATACACAGTTTCCATGTTTGCTATACTGCAGGTATGTTGACGACATTTTTACACAGGTACCTGATGTCAGACATCTGCAGGAGCTGAAGGAGGCATTTGAGCAGAATTCTGTGTTGTGTTTCACTTACGAGATGGAGAAGGATGGGAAGCTGCCCTTTCTAGATGTAACAGTCATGGAAAGGAGCGAAGTTTTCCACACTGCAGTCTACACTAAGGAAACAAACATGGGAATGTGCCTGAATGCCAACAGTGACTGCCCAGACAGGTACAAGAGGAGTGTTGTTAACGCTTATGTCGACCGTGCTCTCAGCCACAGCTCAGAATGGTAGCAAGTCGACGAAGAACTCTGTAGGGTAAGGCAGGTCCTAGTCAACAACAGCTTCTCCAATGGTTTCGTGGAAGACATCATAAGAAGGAAAGTGAAACGCCATGCAACCTCTGAAGAGACAATTAACACAAAACCTATACCCCCTATTAGACTATTTTACAGGAACTTCTTTTCCACAGCCCATAAAACGGAGGAAAGGGTCCTGAAAGATTTTGTTAGCAGAAACGTTATCCCTACAGACAAAAATCAGAAGATACAACTGACAATTTACTATAAAACCAGAAAATCGGCCAGCCTACTCATGAGAAACTCTCCAGACACAAAACAGAACGCCTTAAAAGAGACCAACGTCGTCTATGCCCTCAAATGCCCTCTTGGGGACTGTAAGCCTCAAAAAACTCAGTATATACGCAAGACAACAACATCTCTTTCCAGGCCTTTAACAATGCATAAGCAACAGGGCTCCATTAAGGAACATATAGTCTCTTCCCACAAAAAAAACATCACCAGAGAAATCTTAGCAAACAACACAGAAATCATCGATAGATACAGCGTTAGCAAGCGGCTAGACGTCTGCGAGGCACTACACATCAAGAAGTCAACACCAGCAATCAACAGCCAATTAAAGAACAACTATATTTTACCCACTTCAAGACTCCGCTCCAATATAGAAGCATCAAGAAATATGGGCCAATAAAAATAGGCCTTCTCCAGTTACCTACCTTTAATACCTGTTTGTATTTCATTGTTTCGTGTCCTTTCTTGTGTTAAAAGTTTATTTTCACCTCATCCAAAACTATTGTAACATGTCACTTCACCCAAATGTAGGTATAAAAACTCGAAAGATGTTTAAGCTCTATTCAGTTAAAGTTGTGTGTGTGTGTGTAAACTAAAATCTTTGAAAATGTAATAAGTTTTATGAAACGCGCTAACGTGTCGCGTCAGACTAGAAATAAAAATGAATTTTGGAGAATTGATTTTTTAATTACCATCAGCAGTGAAAAGAAACGTAAGAAAGATCAAGAAAATTCGTGTTAGAATTATTAATCTTACTTCTTCGGTTATATTTAATAACATATATATATATATATATATATATATATATATATATATATATATATATATATATATATATATATATATATATATATATATATATATATATATATATTTATATATATATATATATATATATATATATATATATATATATATATATATATATATATATATATATATATATTTATATATATATATATATATATATATATATATATATATATATATATATATATATATATATATATATATATATATATATATATATATATATATATATATATATATATATATATATATATATATATATATATATATATATATATATATATATATTAAATATGACCGAAAAAGTAAGATTAATAATTCTAACACAAATTTTCTCGATCTTTCGTACGTTTCTTTTCACTGTTGGTGGTAATTCAAAAATCAATTCTCCAAAATTCATTTTTATTTTAGACTAGAAATAAAAATAAAAATGAATTTTGGAGAATTGATTTTTGAATTACCACCAACAGTGAAAAGAAACATACGAAAGATCGAGAAAATTCGTGTTAGAATTATTAATCTTACTTTTTCCGTCATATTTAATAATATATGTCTACAGGAAAGACTGCTACCATAAATACTAATATATATATATATATATATATATATATATATATATATATATATATATATATATATATATATATATATATATATATATATATATATATATATATATATATATATATATATATATATATATATATATATATATATATATATATATATATATGCGAACAAACCTGAATGGTCCCCAGGAATATATGCGACTGAAAACTCACACCCCAGAAGTGACTCGAACCCATACTCCCAGAAGCAACGCAACTGGTAACTACAGGGCGCCTTAATCCGCTTGACCATCACGGCCGGACAAAAGGAAGTGATAGCCAAAGCTATTTGAATCACTTCCCCGCCGGCAACTCGGATGGTAATCTTGGGCATAGCATTTCACCAAATCACCTCATTCTTTGGGGCACACGTGGGGAACACAAATGCGAACAAGCCGGAATGGTCCCCAGGACTATATGCGACTGAAAACTCACACCCCAGAAGTGACTCGAACCCATACTCCCAGAAGCAACGCAACTGGTAACTACAGGGCGCCTTAATCCGCTTGACCATCACGGCCGGACAAAAGGAAGTGATAGCCAAAGCTATTTGAACCACTTCCCCGCCGGCAACTCTAAACGATTTAGTCTAAACGATTAACGATGCATAAGCAACAGGGCTCCATTAAGGAACATATAATCTCTTCCCACATCCAAACCATCACCAGAGAAATCTTAGCAAACAACACAGAAATCATCTATAGATACAGCGATAGCAGGCGGCTTGACATGTGCGAGGTACTACACATCAAGAAGTCAACACCAGCAATCAACAGCCAATTAATGCACAACTATATTCTACCCACTTCAAGACTCCGCTCCAATATAGAAGCATCAAGAAATATGGGCCAATAGGCCCTCTGCAATTACTTCCATTCTTACCTTCAATACCCATTGTTTCGTGTTCTATTCTGTGTTGAAAGTTTTGTTCACTTCATCTAAAACTGTTGTAACATATCACCTCACCCAAAATGCGGGTATAAAATGAAAAATAAAAGCTGTTTAAATCATAGCATAGTAAGAACTCTGTTTAGTGTTTGCAGGTAATAGTTGTGTGTGTGTAAACTAAAAGTCTTTGAAAATGTAATAAGTTATTACGAAACGCGTTCAAGTGTCTCGTCAGATTAGAAATAACAATGAATTTTGGAGAATTAATTTTTCTATTACCATCAACAGTGAAAAGAAACATAAGAAAGATTGAGAAAATTCGTGTTAGAATTATTAATCTTACTTTTTCGGTCATATTTAATAATATATGTCAACAGGAAAGACTGCTACCAAAATATATTAATATATATATATATATATATATATATATATATATATATATATATATATATATATATATATATATATATATATATATATATATATATATATATATATATATTATATATATATATATGTCGTACCTAGTAGCCAGAACGCACTTCTCAGCCTACTATGCAAGGCCCGATTTGCCTAATAAGCCAAGTTTTCATGAATTAATGTTTTTTCGACTACCTAACCTACCTAACCTAACCTAACCTAACGTTTTCGGCTACCTAACCTAACCTAACCTATCAAGATAGGTTAGGTTAGGTTAGGTAGGGTTGGTTAGGTTCGGTCATACATCTACGTTAATTTTAACTCGAATAAAAAAAAATTGACCTCATACATAATGAAATGGGTAGCTTTATCATTTCATGAGAAAAAAAATAGAGAAAATATATTAATTCAGGAAAACTTGGCTTATTAGGCAAATCGGGCCTTGAATAGTAGGCTGAGAAGTGCGTTCTGGCTATTAGGTACGACATATATATATATATATATATATATATGTCGTACCTAGTAGCCAGAACTCACTTCTCAGCCTACAATGCAAGGCCCGATTTGCCTAATAAGCCAAGTTTTCATGAATTAATATATTTTCTATAATTTTTTTCTTATGAAATGATAAAGCTACCCATTTCATTATGTAAGAGGTCAATTTTTTTTATTAGAGTTAAAATTAACGTAGATATATGACCGAACCTAACCAACCCTACCTAACCTAACCTAACCTATCTTTATAGGTTAGGTTAGGTTAGGTAGCCGAAAAAGTTAGGTTAGGTTAGGTTAGGTAGGTTAGGTAGTCGAAAAGCAATTAATTCATGAAAACTTTGATTATTAGGCAAATCGGGCCTTGCATAGTAGGCTGAGAAGTGAGTTCTGGCTACTAGGTACGACATATATATATATATATATATATATATATATATATATATATATATATATATATATATATATATATATATATATATATATATATATATATATATATATGTCGTACCTAGTAGCCAGAACTCACTTCTCAGCCTACTATGCAAGGCCCGATTTGCCTAATAAGCCAAGTTTTCATGAATTAATTGCTTTTCGACTACCTAACCTACCTAACCTAACCTAACCTAACTTTTTCGGCTACCTAACCTAACCTAAACTATAAAGATAGGTTAGGTTAGGTTAGGTAGGGTTGGTTAGGTTTGGTCATATATCTACGTTAATTTTAAATCCAATAAAAAAAAATTGACCTCTTATATAATGAAATGGGTAGCTTTATCATTTCATAAGAAAAAAATTAGAGAAAATATATTAATTCAGGAAAACTTGGCCAATTAGGCAAATCGGGCCTTGCATAGTAGGCTGAGAAGTGCATTCTGGCTACTAGGTACGACATATATATATATATATATATATATATATATATATATATATATGTCGTACCTAGTAGCCAGAACGCACTTCTCAGCCTACTATGCAAGGCCCGATTTGCCTAATAAGCCAAGTTTTCCTGAATTAATATATTCTCTCTAATTTTTTTCTTATGATATGATAAAGCTACCCATTTCATTATGTATGAGGTCATTTTTTTTTTATTGGAGTTAAAATTAACGTAGATATATGACCGAACCTAACCAACCCTACCTAACCTAACCTAACCTATCTTTATAGGTTAGGTTAGGTTAGGTAGCCGAAAAAGTTAGGTTAGGTTAGGTTAGGTAGGTTAGGTAGTCGAAAAATCATTAATTCATGAAAACTTGGCTTATTAGGCAAATCGGGCCTTGCATAGTAGGCTGACAAGTGCGTTCTGGCTATTAGGTACGACATATATATATATATATATATATATGTCGTACCTAATAGCCAGAACTCACTTTTCAGCCTACTATTCAAGGCCCGATTTGCCTAATAAGCCAAGTTTTCCTGAATTAATATATTTACTATAATTTTTTTCTTATGAAATGATAAAGCAACCCTTTTCTCTATGTATGATGTCAATTTTTTTTTATTGGAGTTAAAATTAACGTAGATATATGACCGAACCTAACCAACCCTACCTAACCTAACCTAACCTATATTTATAGGTAAGGTTAGGTTAGGTAGCCAAAAGAAGCTAGGTTAGGTTAGGTTAGGTAGGTTAGGTAGACGAAAAAACATTAATTCATGAAAACTTGGCTTATTAGGCAAATTGGGCCTTGAATAGTAGGCTGAGAAGTGCGTTCTGGCTATTAGGTACGACATATATATATATATATATATATATATGTCGTACCTAGTAGCCAGAACACACTTCTCAGCCTACTATGCAAGGCCCGATTTGCCTAATAAGCCAAGTTTTCCTGAATTAATATATTTTCTCTAATTTTTTTTCTTATGAAATGATAAAGCTACCCATTTCATTATTTATGAGTTCAATTTTTTTTATTGGAATTAAAATTAACGTAGATATATGACCGAACCT
The DNA here is from genome assembly GCF_040958095.1 of Procambarus clarkii. NCBI lineage: Eukaryota > Metazoa > Arthropoda > Malacostraca > Decapoda > Cambaridae > Procambarus > Procambarus clarkii. The sequence continues at coordinate 41,950,125 of NC_091178.1, read as the reverse complement.
AACCAACCCTACCTAACCTAACCTAACCTATCTTTATAGGCTAGGTTAGGTTAGGTAGCGGAAAAAGTTAGGTTAGGTTAGGTTAGGTAGGTTAGGTAGTCGAGAAACAATTAATTCATGAAAACTTGGCTTATTAGGCAAATCGGGCCTTGCATAGTAGGCTGAGAAGTGCGTTCTGGCTACTAGGTACGACATATATATATATATATATATATATATATATATATATATATATATATATATATATATATATATATATATATATATATATATATATATATATATATATGTCGTACCTAGTAGCCAGAACGCACTTCTCAGCCTACTATGCAAGGCCCGATTTGCCTAATAAGCCAAGTTTTCATGAATTAATTGTTTTTCGACTACCTAACCTACCTAACCTAACCTAACCTGACTTTTTCGGCTACCTAACCTAACCTAACCTATAAAGATAGGTTAGGTAGGGTTGGTTAGGTTCGGTCATATATCTACGTTAATTTTAACTCCAATAAAAAAAAATTGACCTCATACATAATGAAATGGGTAGCTTTATCATTTCGTAAGAAAAAAATTAGAGAAAATATATTAATTCAGGAAAACTTGGCTTATTAGGCAAATCGGGCCTTGCACAGTAGGCTGAGAAGTGCGTTATGGCTACTAGGTACGACATATATATATATATATATATATATATATATATATATATATATATATATATATATATATATATATATATACATATATATATGTCGTACCTAGTAGCCATAACGCACTTCTCAGCCTACTGTGCAAGGCCCGATTTGCCTAATAAGCCAAGTTTTCATGAATTAATATATTTTCTTTATTTTCTTTCTCATGAAAAGATAAAGCTACCCATTTCATTATGTATGAGGTCATTTTTTTGTTATTGGAGTTAAAATTAACGTAGATATATGACCGAACCTAACCAACTCTACCTAACCTAACATAACCTATCTTTATAGGTTAGGTTAGGTTAGGTAGCCGAAAAAGTTAGGTTAGGTTAGGTTAGGTAGGTTAGGTAGTCGAAAAATAAATAATTCATGAAAACTTGACTTATTAGGCAAATCGGGCCTTGCATAGTAGGCGGAGAAGTGCGTTCTGGCTACTAGGTACGACATATATATATATATATATATATATATATATATATATATATATATATATATATATATATATATATATATATATGTCGTACCTAGTAGCCAGAACGCACTTCTCAGCCTACTATGCAAGGCCCAATTTGCCTAATAAGCCAGGTTTTCATGAATTAATTGTTTTTCGACTACCTAACCTAACCTATCCAAACTTTTTCGGCTACCTAACCTAACCTGACCTATAAAGATAGGTTAGGTTAGGTTAGGTAGGGTTGGTTAGGTTCGATCATATATCTACGTTAATTTTAACTCCAATAAAAAAATTTACCTTATACATAATGAAATGGGTAGCTTTATCATTTCATAAGAAAAAAATTTGAGAAAATATAATAATTCAGGAAAACTTGGCTTATTAGGCAAATCGGGCCTTGCATAGTAGGCCGAGAAGTGCATTCTGGCTACTAGGTACGATATATATATATATATATATATATATATATATATATATATATATATAAATATATATATAAATATATATATATATATATATATATATATATTTATATATATATATATATATATATATATATATATATATTTATATATATATATATATATATATATATATATATATATATATATATATATATATATATATATATATATATATATATATATATATATATATATATATATATATATATATATATATATATATATATATATATGTCGTACCTAATAGCCAGAACGCACTTCTCAGCCTACTATTCAAGGCCCGATTTGCCTAATAAGCCAAGTTTTCATGAATTAATGTTTTTTCATCTACCTAACCTACCTAACCTAACCTAACCTAGCTTTTTTTGGCTACCTAACCTAACCTTACCTATAAATATAGGTTAGGTTAGGTTAGGTAGGGTTGGTTAGGTTCGGTCATATATCTACGTTAATTTTAACTCCAATAAAAAAAAATTGACCTCATACATAGAGAAAAGGGTTGCTTTATCATTTCATGAGAAAAAAATTATAGTAAATATATTAATTCAGGAAAACTTGGCTTATTAGGCAAATCGGGCCTTGAATAGTAGGCTCATAAGTGAGTTCTGGCTACTAGGTACGACATATATATATATATATATATATATATATATATATATATATGTCGTACCTAATAGCCAGAACGCACTTCTCTGCCAACTATGCATGGCCCAATTTGCCTAATAAGCCAAGTTTTCATGAATTAATGTTTTTTCGACTACCTAACCTACCTAACCTAACCTAACCTATCTTTTTCTGCTACCTAACCTAACCTAACCGATAGAGATAGGTTAGATTAGGTTAGGTAGGGTTGGTTAGGTTCGGTCATATATCTACGTTAATTTTAACTCCAATAAAAAAAAATTGACCTCATACATAATGAAATGGGTAGCTTTATCATTTCATAAGAAAAAAATTAGAGAAAATATATTAATTCAGGAAAACTTGGCTTATTAGGCAAATTGGGCCTTGCATAGTAGGCTGAGAAGTGCGTTCTGGCTATTAGGTACGACATATATATATATATATATATATATATATATATATATATATATATATATATATATATATATATATATGTCGTACCTAGTAGCCAGAACGCACTTGTCAGCCTACTATGCAAGGCCCGATTTGCCTAATAAGCCAAGTTTTCATGAATTAATTGTTTTTCGACTACCTAACCTACCTAACCTAACCTTACCTAACTTTTTCGGCTACCTAACCTAACCTAACCTATAAAGATAGGTTAGGTTAGGTTAGGTAGGGTTGGTTAGGTTCGGTCATATATCTACGTTAATTTTAACTCCAATAAAAAAAAATTTACCTCATACATAATGAAATGGGTAGCTTTATCATTTCATAAGAAAAAAATTAGAGAAAATATATTAATTCATGAAAACTTGGCTTATTAGCCAAATTGGGCCTTGCATAGTAGGCCAAAAAGTGAGTTCTGGCTACTAGGTACGACATATATATATATATATATATATATATATATATATATATATATATATATATATATACATATATATATATGTCGTACCTAATAGCCAGAACGCACTTTTCAGCCTACTATGCAAGGCCCGATTTGCCTAATAAGCCAAGTTTTCATGAATTAATATATTTTCTCTATTTTTTTTCTTATGAAATGATAAAGCTACCCATTTCATTATGCATGAGGTCAATTTTCTTTTATTGAAGTTAAAATTAGCGTAGATATATGACCGAACCTAACCAACCCTACCTAACCTAACCTAACCTATCTTTATAGGTTAGGTTAGGTTAGGTAGCAGAAAAAGTTAGGTTAGGTTAGGTTAGGTAGGTTAGGTAGTCGAAAATACATTAATTCATGAAAACTTGGCTTATTAGGCAAATCGGGCCTTGAATAGTAGGCTGAAAAGTGAGTTCTGGCTATTAGGTACGACATATATATATATATATATATATATATATATATATATATATATATATATATATATATATATATATATATATATATATATATGTATATATATATATATATATGTCGTACCTAGTAGCCAGAACGCACTTCTCAGCCTACTATACAAGGCCTGATTTGCTTAATAAGCCAAGTTTTCATGAATTAATTGTTTTTCGACTACCTAACCTACCTAACCTAACCTAACCTAACTTTTTCGGCTACCTAAGCAAACCTAACCTATAAAGATAGGTTAGGTTAGGTTAGGTAGGGTTGGTTAGGTTCGGTCATATATCTACGTTAATTTTAACTCCAATAAAAAAAATTTACCTCATACATAATGAAATGGGTAGCTTTATCATTTCATAAGAAAAAAATTTGAAAAAATATATTAATTCAGGAAAACTTGGCTTATTAGGCAAATCGGGCCTTGAATAGTAGGCCAAAAAGTGAGTTCTGGCTACTAGGTACGACATATATATATATATATATATATATATATATATATATATATATATATATATGTCGTACCTAGTAGCCAGAACTCACTTCTCAGCCTACTATTCAAGGCCCGATTTGCCTAATAAGCCAAGTTTTCCTGAATTAATATATTTACTATAATTTTTTTCTTATGAAATGATAAAGCAACCCTTTTCTCTATGTATGAGGTCAATTTTTTTTTATTGGAGTTAAAATTAACGTAGATATATGACCGAACCTAACCAACCCTACCTAACCTAACCTAACCTATATTTATAGGTAAGGTTAGGTTAGGTAGTCAAAAAAAGGTAGGTTAGGTTAGGTTAGGTAGGTTAGGTAGACGAAAAAACATTAATTCATGAAAACTTGGCTTATTAGGCAAATCGGGCTTTGAATAGTAGGCTGAGAAGTGCGTTCTGGCTATTAGGTACGACATATATATATATATATATATATATATATATATATATATATGTCGTACCTAGTAGCCAGAACTCACTTCTCAGCCTACTATGCAAGGCCAAATTTGCCTAGTAAGCCAAGTTTTCATGAATTAATTGTTTTTCGACTACCTAACCTACCTAACCTAACCTAACCTAACTTTTTCGACTACCTAACCAAACCTAACCTATAAAGATAGGTTAGGTTAGGTTAGGTAGGGTTGGTAAGGTTCGGTCATATATCTACGTTAATTTTAACTCCAATAAAAAAAAATTGACCTCATACATAATGAAATGGGTAGCTTTATCATTTCATAAGAAAAAAATTAGAAAAAATATATTAATTCAGGAAAACTTGGCTTATTAGGCAAATCGGGCCTTGAATAGTTGGCCAAAAAGTGAGTTCTGGCTACTAGGTACGACATATATATATATATATATATATATATATATATATATATATATATATATATATATATACACACAAAATATCAAAAGGGAAGGGAGTACCACCTCTGGCTGGAAGAAAGGGGACCCATAGCCTCGGAGGAAACCACACATAACGCATTGGAGGGAATATATATAAATAAATATATATATATATATATATATATATATATATATATATATATATATATATTTATATATATATATATATATATATATATATATATATATATATATATATATATATATATATATACATATATATATGTCGTACCTAGTAGCCATAACGCACTTCTCAGCCTACTGTGCAAGGCCCGATTTGCCTAATAAGCCAAGTTTTCATGAATTAATATATTTTCTTTATTTTCTTTCTCATGAAAAGATAAAGCTACCCATTTCATTATGTATGAGGTCATTTTTTTGTTATTGGAGTTAAAATTAACGTAGATATATGACCGAACCTAACCAACTCTACCTAACCTAACATAACCTATCTTTATAGGTTAGGTTAGGTTAGGTAGCCGAAAAAGTTAGGTTAGGTTAGGTTAGGTAGGTTAGGTAGTCGAAAAATAAATAATTCATGAAAACTTGACTTATTAGGCAAATCGGGCCTTGCATAGTAGGCGGAGAAGTGCGTTCTGGCTACTAGGTACGACATATATATATATATATATATATATATATATATATATATATATATATATATATATATATATATATATATATATATATATATATATATATATATATATATATATATACATATATATATGTCGTACCTAGTAGCCAGAACGCACTTCTCAGCCTACTATGCAAGGCCTAATTTGCCTAATAAGCCAGGTTTTCATGAATTAATTGTTTTTCGACTACCTAACCTAACCTATCCAAACTTTTTCGGCTACCTAACCTAACCTGACCTATAAAGATAGGTTAGGTTAGGTTAGGTAGGGTTGGTTAGGTTCGATCATATATCTACGTTAATTTTAACTCCAATAAAAAAATTTACCTTATACATAATGAAATGGGTAGCTTTATCATTTCATAAGAAAAAAATTTGAGAAAATATAATAATTCAGGAAAACTTGGCTTATTAGGCAAATCGGGCCTTGCATAGTAGGCCGAGAAGTGCATTCTGGCTACTAGGTACGACATATATATATATATATATATATATATATATATATATATATATATATATATATATATATATATATATATATATATATAAATATATATATATATATATATATATATATATATATATATATATATATATATATATATATATATATATATATATATATATATATATTTATATATATGTCGTACCTAGTAGCCAGAACGCACTTCTCAGCCTACTATGCAAGGCCCGATTTGCCTAATAAGCCAAGTTTTCATGAATTAATTGTTTTTCGACTACCTAACCTACCTAACCTAACCTAACCTAACTTTTTCGGCTACCTAACCTAACCTAACCTATAGAGATAGGTTAGGTTAGGTTAGGTAGGGTTGGTTAGGTTTGGTCATATATCTACGTTAATTTTAACTCCAATAAAAAAAAATTGACCTCATACATAATGAAATGGGTAGCTTTATCATTTCATAAGAAAAAAATTATAGAAAATATATTAATTCAGGAAAACTTGGCTTATTAGGCAAATCGGGCCTTGTATAGTAGGCTGAGAAGTGCGTTCTGGCTACTAGGTACGACATATATATATATATATATATATATATATATATATATATATATATGTCGTACCTAGTAGCCAGAACTCACTTCTATGCCTACTATGCAAGGCCCGATTTGCCTAATAAGCCAAGTTTTCATGAATTAATTGTTTTTCGACTACCTAACCTACCTAACCTAACCTAACCTAACGTTTTCGGCTACCTAACCTAACCTAACCTATAAAGATAGGTTAGGTTAGGTTAGGTAGGGTTGGTTAGGTTCGGTCATATATCTTCGTTAATTTTAACTGCAATAAAAAAATATTGACCTCATACATAATGAAATGGGTAGCTTTATCATTTCATAAGAAAAAAATTAGAGAAAATATATTAATTCAGGAAAAGTTGGCTTATTAGGCAAATCGGGCCTTGCATAGTAGGCTGAGAAGTGCGTTCTGGCTATTAGGTACGACATATATATATATATATATATATATATATATATATATATATATATATATATATATATATATATATGTCGTACCTAGTAGCCAGAACGCACTTCTCGGCCTACTATGCAAGGCCTGATCTGCCTAATAAGCCAAGTTTTCCTGAATTAGTATATTTTCTCAAATTTTTTTCTTATAAAAAGATAAAGCTACACATTTCATTATGTATGAGGTCAATTTTTTTTTATTGGAGTTAAAATTAACTTAGATATATGACCGAACCTAACCAACCCTACCTAACCTAACCTAACCTATCTTTATAGGTTAGGTTAGGTTAGGTAGCCGAAAAAGTTACGTTAGGTTAGGTTAGGTAGGTTAGGTAGTCGAAAAACTATTAATTCATGAAAACTTGGCTTATTAGGCAAATTGAGCCTTGCATAGTAGGCTGAGAAGTGCGTTCTGGCTACTAGGTACGACATATATATATATATATATATATATATATATATATATATATATATATATATATATATATATATATATATATATATATATATATATATATATATACACATATATAGGGGGGTACCACCACTGGTGCAATTATAGGGACCCACAGCCTCAGAGAAGGGAACACAGAGCACTCAGGGAAAAACTTGACATTTAACTCTGAATACGAAAGAGTGTTCACTTCTCCTACCACCACCTTTTTTTTTATTATGATGTACACTTTATTATGCAAGGTTATACAGTTACATATCTGATTTTATACAAAAAATGAACATTAAGAGGACACAAGAAAAAGTTCGCTTCCTAGAGGCTGTAGATTTTCTCGAACTCCTCCGACGCCGGGCAGGAACCGAGGATGCAGCGGGCATTTCCCCTCTGGATCGCGACACTGAGGCGCTGAAAGAGGAAACTTGCTGCTCTAGGGTCTCTTGTGGTGTCAATGAGCTTGGAACCAAGATCCTTAAGAAACCTTCTTGCACTCTCACCCCATGGGCCTAGGGTCTCAGACCCTATTGGAACGAAGTTGTACCTTTGATCTAATTGCCTGTACTTGACTGACTTTTGTTTTTCTCTGTGTGTCGCTGCGGCTCCTGCTGTGCCGGCAGAGAGGGTGATGTATGTCGTTGCCAGGGTGGATACACAAGTATAGTCCCATGCTAACTGCCTGCCACCCTTCCACGGACGCAGTGTGATTCCATCTGGTCGGCCGGCAAAGCTAACAGAGTCACGGTTCAGTAGGTTGCGGGGCTCTCTCTCCGCTGGACACTGAGCAGAGGCAAGGCTTCTTTTAATGATGTCGTTGACTTCATCGTGTCTAGTGTTCCAACCACCCGATTTTCCACAGTGCAGGCCATGCAATCCATATTCGTCAGCATCTGCCTCGCCACAAATACTCCTGTGAACAGTGTGGATAGGGGCAGCAAGGCGGAGAGCGACTGCAATATGGAGCTCCTGCGGATCAAGACGTGTGCCTGTCGCAGACATAGGGACTGCCAGAAGGAAGTCCCCTGCATGGGGAGCCTGCACAGCTGTGAGGCGTGCACGATCACTGGGGGTTGTTGCTGCCTCCAGCAAAGCTGTGGCTTCTTTGTCTACAATGGGGCTGTCCCAACTGGATTGTTTCTTGCCTTTCGGCATGGCTGGTCTGAGTGCTGGGTCTGTCATGGCACCCCATTTCGTGTCGCATTCCGTGTAGTGGGGGTCCTGTATCCCCGCTATATCACTCAGGGTGTCAGGTAGAATTTCCTTAACCAGGTCATCTGATGCTGAGGAGGAAGATAGGAAGGCTGGGACAGCAATTTGGGTGGCGGTGCGGACACCCAAGCCACCGAGCCTGACAGGAAGAGTGGCTTGTTTCCACTGGCATTCGTTGAGGGAGAGGTTAACAACTTTTTCCAGCATGGTCTTCAGTAGGAGTTCATACTCGTCAAGCTTTGGGTTGTCGTAAGATGGGGCGCACCTCAGAAAGTAGGTTAGCCTCGGAAGGGATAGGCATTTGGTGAGGAGATAAAAAGCATCGTGGGCATCGATGTCACCTATTCTGTCTTCCAAACTCCTAAGGTCTGCGATTTTCTTGTCGAGGATCTCCTCAATGGCGTTAGACCCAAGGGGAGCTCCAAGGAGGGTGCTGTTCTCGGCCCTAATGACATGGGCTCCAGGCAAGGCAGACCTTATTCTAGCTACGATGTCTGGGTTGGAAGAGACTACTTCACACTTGGAAGGGTTCAGGACGAGACCCAGGCTTACTTCTTGCTCCCTTATTTTCCTGATATCTGACAAGAGGTGGTCTACGGTGCCGGCTATAGTGCCATCATCCAAAAACCAGATGTTGAACTCGCTGGACAAGCTTTCGGTGATTTCTTTTAAGACTAAGCAGAAAAGAAGGGGAGCAAGAGGATCACCTTGCTGAACACCTTCACATGATCTGATTTCATGTTAACCAAAGAGCAGTTTTGACTCACCACTGTAGCACGATAGTATGAACGGGTAGAGGGGCCGGAAATGACGATGTACGGCACAAAGTACTGCATCTCTTCTTACCATGTTGAAGGCATTCTTAAAGTCCAGTTTGAGCAGGGCCTTTTCATCAGAAATGTTGGTGATGTATGCTCGTGCTGCATGGGCACGAGCATACATCATTACATCATATATATATATATATATATATATAAATATATATATGTATATATATATATATATATATATATATATATATATATATATATATATATATATATATATATATATATATTGTACCTAGTAGCCAGAATGCAGTTCTTGGCCTACTATGCAAGGCCCGATTTGCCTAATAAGCCAAGTTTCCCGAATTTCAATATATTTCTTTTTTTCTCATGAAATGATAAAGGTATCCATTTCATTATGTTTGACATAATTTTTGACGTTTGAAGGAACTTTTTCAGTGTCAGAGTAGTTACCGGATGGAATGCATTAGGCAGTGATGTGGTGGAGGCTGACTCCATACACAGTTTCAAATGTAGATATGATAGAGCCCAGCAGGCTCAGGAATCTGTACACCAGTTGATTGACAGTTGAGAGGCGGGACCAAAGAGCCAAAGCTCAACCCCCGCAAGCACAAATAGGTGAGTACACACACACACACACACCTTCCCCCCCCCCCTCTCTCTCCCCCTCACCCTGTGTCTCCCTCACCCGCTCTCTCCCTCTCCATCTCTCTCTCTCTCTCCCTCCCTCCCTCCCCCATCCCGCTCTGCCCTCCTGACAAATCCTATCACAGCACAACTATAGGAACAGGGGCAAGCATGACAGCCAGAGGTACCAGGGGAACAGGGAAGAGTCAAGGTGACGAAATGAAGGATATGTTTGCCCAGTTTCTGGAGGACATCAAGAGTGAGATGCAAGAAATGATGCAGGAAATGAAGAACAAAATAAGAAACCTGAAAGGAGAGCTGACAGCAGCAAAGGAGGAGATTAGAGCCCTCAAAGAGAATGGTATCGAGGCTGAGACTCAGAAAATCATCCAGAGAGAAGGTGGTAATAGTTTTTTGGATGACAATGCCACAATAAAAGCAACATTTGCAGAAATTCTAAAAAAAATAACTCTGAAGTAATGACTGCAGTGATGGAGGTGGCCATGAAAGCAGCCACCTCACAGGAGGCGCCACGCTCCACTAGCCAACTGCTAGAAAGGAACAGATCAGTGGTTGTTGTGGGTATTAAAGAGCAGGAAGGGTCGAATAGGACAGAGTGGAATGACAAGGACAAAGCAGCAGTGAATGAAGTACTAAAGTCACTAGACATGGAAGGGGCTGAGCATAGCATTGAGAAGGTTTTCAGGCTAGGTTGGTACAACAAAGACCGAGACCGAGCGATAAAGATAGTGTTTGCAAACGAGAGCACAAAGGAGAAGATTCTATCAAGGAAGAGCTCCCTGAAAAACGTGGGAAAATTAAAAAATGTATTCCTCCAAAGAGACATGACAAGGGAGGAGAGAGCCGTGGCGGCAGAAGCAAGGAAGAGGCACAGGGCGAGAGGGGAAAACCAGGAAGTCGCAGCTTCCAACACAACACCCCCAGAGGCGAGGGGGGAACCCACAACCAGCTACCCAGTAACACCAGAGGGGAGGACAACCCCGCCACCCTCCTCTGCATAGAAAACCCCCCTACCCCAAACCCTCCCTGCCCCCACTCAAATGTTCAGCCAAATCTCCCTCACCCCACACCCAATCCCCACCCTTATACCCCTCCCCTCCTCCCACCGAGTCCTCCCTCCTCCCCTTTCCTTCCTGTCCTCCCTCCCCTTTCACCCCATTCCCTCCCTGTCCCTCCCCCTTCACTGGATCCCCCGCCCTCATCCCAGTATCCTCTGAGACCCTGTTATCCACCTCACAGGTCCTCACTCCCATGAAACAGCTTCCCCCACCAGCTGAACACTCACCAAGGAGGCGATTTGAGAAGGGACAGAAGAAAGTGAGCCTCAAAGTAATGTACACTAACATAGATGGAATTACAAATAAAGCAAATGAGCTTGGAGAACGGGTATTAGAGGAAAACCCAGACATAATAGCCCTCACAGAAACAAAGCTCTCGAAAACGATAACAAACGCAGTGTTCCCACAGGACGATTATGTTATCAGGAAAGAGAGGGAAGGAAGAGGTGGGGGTGGTGTAGTTCTGCTGGTAAGAAAAGGCTGGGATTTTGAGGAGATGGTTATTGAGGGCTGCGAAGGTTTCAGTGACTACATAGCAGGTATCATAACAAATGGAGGGAAAAAAATTATGGTCGTAGTCATATATAATCCACCACCAAATGACAGAAGACCTCCACAGGAATATGATAGAAACAACATGGCCACCATTAACATAATAGAAAGAGCAGCTTCTGTTGCTAGCAGGAATGGATCTGGACTACTAATAATGGGAGACTTCAACCATGGGAAAATAGATAGGGAGAACAGAGACCCGCATGGAGGACCAGAAACATGGAGAGCTAAGCTGCTGGACGTGGCAACAAGAAACATTCTAAGCCAGCACATCAAAGAACCAACAAGAATGAGAGGAGAAGATGAACCAGCAATGCTTGATTTGATTTTTACCCTAAATGAGTGGGATATAAGGGAAGTTAAGATGGAAACGCCCTTGGGAATGAGTGACCACAGTGTATTGAACTTTGAGTACCTGGTAGAGCTAGGAATTATCTCCCCCAAAAAAGAACTAGGAATCAAAAGGCTGGCGTACCGAAAGGGAATTATGAACAGATGAGCAGTTTCCTAAGTGAAATAACTTGGAACACAGACCTCAGAGATAAATCTGTACAGGGTATGATGGACTATGTTACCCAAAAGTGTCAGGAGGCAGTAAACAGGTTCATCCCGGCCCAAAGGGAAAAATCCGAGAAGCAACAGAAGAATCCATGGTATAATAGGGCATGTATGGAAGCGAAGAAACTGAACAAAAGGGCGTGGAGGAACTTCCGGAATAACAGAACACCAGAAAGCAGAGAGAGATACCAGAGAACCAGGAATGAGTACGTCAGGGTGAGAAGAGAAGCAGAGAAAAGTTTTGAAAATGATATAGCAAACAAAGTCAAGACCGAACCAAAGCTACTCCACAGTCACATCAGAAGGAAAACAACAGTGAAAGAACAGGTAGTAAAACTTAGAACCGGCGTGGACAGGTATACAGAGAATGACAAAGAGGTGTGTGAAGAACTCAACAAGAGATTCCAGGGGGTCTTCACAATAGAACAAGGTGAGGTCACTCTGCTAGGAGAAAGTGAGGTAAACCAGGCAGCCTTGGAAGAGCTCGAAATTACGAGAGAGGAGGTCAAGAGACACCTGCTGGATCTGAATGTTAGAAAGGCTGTTGGTCCAGATGGGATCTCACCATGGATACTGAAAGAGTGTGCAGAGGCACTTTGCTTGCCACTCTCCATAGTGTATAGTAAGTCACCGGAGATGGGAGACCTACCAGAAATGTGGAAGACGGTGAATGTGGTCCCAATATACAAAAAGAGCGACAGGCAAGAGGCACTGAACTACAGGCCGGTGTCCTTGACTTGTATACCATGCAAGGTGATGGAGAAGATCGTGAGAAAAAACCTTGAAACACATCTGGAGAGAAGGAACTTCGTGACAAATCGCCAACATTGGTTCAGGGAGGGTAAATCTTGACTGACTGGCTTAATAGAGTTCTACAGCCAGGTGACAAAGATTAAGCAAGAAAGAGAAGTATGGGCGGACTGCATTTTCTTGGTTTGTCGGAAAGCCTTTGACACAGTACCGCATAAGAGGCTGGTACACAAGTTGGAGAGACAGGCAGGTGTAGCTGGTAAGGTGCTCCAGTGGATAACGGAGTACCTAAGCAGTAAGAAGCAGAGAGTTACGGTGAGGGGTGAGACCTCCAATTGGCGTGAAGTCACCAGTGGAGTCCCACAGGGCTCTATACTCGGTCCTATCTTGTTTCTGATATATGTAAAAGATCTCCTGTAGGGTATAGATTCATTTCTCTCAATGTTTGCGGATGATGCCAAAATTATGAGAAGGATTAAGACAGAAGAGGACTGTTTGAGGCTTCAAGAAGACCTAGACAAGCTGAAGGAATGGTCAAACAAATGGTTGTTACAGTTTAACCCAACCAAATGTAATGTAATGAAGATAGGTGTAGGGAGCAGGAAGCCAGATACAAGGTATCTTCTGGGAGAGGAAATTCTTCAGGAGTCAGAGAAAAAAAAAGACTTGGGGGTTGATATATCATGCCAGACCTGTCTCCTGCAGCCCATATCAAGAGGATAACATCAGCGGTATATGCCAGGCTGGCTAACATACGAACGGCATTCAGAATCTTGTGTAAAGAATCATTCAGAACTTTGTATACCACATATGTCAGGCCAATCCTGACAGCAGCCCCAGCATGGAGTCCATATGTAGTCAAGGATAAGACTAAACTGGAAATGGTTCAAAGGTTTGCCACCAGACTAGTACCCGAGCTGAGAGGTATGAGCTACGAGGAGAGACTACGGGAATTAAATCTCACTTCGCTGGAAGACAGAGGAGTTAGGAGGTTGGCATGATCACCACATTCAAGATTCTGAAGGGAATTGATAGGGTAGATAAAGACAGGCTATTTAACACAAGGGGCACGCGAACAAGGGGACCTGGTGGAACCTGAGTGCCCAAATGAGCCACAGAGATATTAGCAAGAACTTTTTTAGTGTCAGAGTGGTTGATAAATGGAATGCATTAGGAAGTGATGTGGTGGAGGCTGACTCCATACACAGTTTTAAGTGTAGATATGATAGAGCCCAATAGGCTCAGGAATCTGTACACCTGTTGATTGACGGTTGAGAGGCGGGATCAAAGAGCCAGAGCTCAACTCCCGCAAACACAACTAGATGAGTACACACACACACACACAGTAATATTTATTTGGTGTTGGATGTAATGTACTAGACACGCTTTACATGTTGACCAATCCACACACTAGAAAATGAAGTGGCGACGATGTTTCGGTCTATCCTGGACCATTCTCAAGTCGATTGTGCTTTACATTTCAAAAATGATATATATTTTGGGACAGCAGATAGCTGATATTCTGCATTGTGTTACATTGTGTGTTACAAGGTGTAAAAATCTGTCACACACTAATAATTATTTTGTGTTGAATGAAGTGGAGATGGAGATTGACTAGACACGCATAAATATCATTTAAAAAATGATATATATTTTGGACAGTAGAAAGCTGATTTTCCGCAAGGCGTTTTTTATGCTTTTTTGGTTTTGAAAATAATTGACAGTTTAGACCAAGTTTAGTGTGGTCTTTTTGGTCCTTAGTAAGATCGTAAGTTGTGAGGTTTATGTAGCCATCCTTTGGACGAGGGATCTTTAACTGTCCATCGTTTAGGGCTGTCAATTTTCGGAGGGTCTTAGTTTCTAAATAGGTTTTGTGTTGTTGTTTTAGTTTGAGTAGTTCACTGTTGATGGTGTGCTTGAGTTGGTTGGGGATATTGTACTGGATCCATTTATTTAACTGCTGTTCAGACTGCTCTGTAAGGGTTTGGAGGGCTTCCTTCTTTGAATTAAGTTGATGCCGTATGAGATCTTCTTATCTTGAGGTTATGTTGAGTTGATTTCGGGGCTTTAGTGTCCATGCGGCCCGGTCCTCGACTAGACCTCCATCCCCAGGAAGCAGGCCGTGACAGCTGACTAACTCCCAGGTACATATGTACTGCTAGGTAACAGGGGCATAGGGTGAAAGAAACCCATCGTTTCTCGCCGGCGCCCGGGATCGAAACCGGGACCACAGGATCACATGTCCAGCGTGCTGCCCGCTCGGCCAGTCGGCCCCCAACATCTTGACTACATATATCTGTAAACTCTGTGTTGCAGACTGCTGGGTCATGTGGAGTTATATTGGTGAATACTGGCAGCAGGTATTCATTTATTCATGTTGCACTGAATATGATTGCATATTCTATATTGATTATTTTCTTGTTTTGGGCTTCTATCCCTCTGAACAGTGATCTTACATCTTGGTTTAATTGGAAGAAAAGTTCTCCAAAAGTCATCTTCGTTTAGTGATCTGTACACAGATAATAGCCCTTCCCCTTCTGTGAGATTTGTTTTTCTTTGATAATTATCAAAAGAATTAATTCCCATTGATGTTAATCGTAACTACCTGGCAAGAGAGGCAGACCTTAAACAGCAAGAGCTGCCAGTGGCAGGTATTTAATCTTAAAGCCTAAGATCATAGGACCGCGGGAGCAAACCGCCAGGCGAAACCACACGGGTGACACCTGTCACTTAGGTCGCTGGCTCCTCCTAGTTGACAAACTAATAAAGGGTAGCCAACGGATTCTCACTTCTTATTTATAGAAGTGTGGTGCTGTGCAATGGACTCGAGCTCTAGGTACAGACTTGATATGAACATAAGCAGGCAAAGCGTTGCAGAACATGAAATGTGGGGCAGTAATATTGGATGGTTTGACGTAAACGACCGTTTTCTATAACAAACAATTTATTCACAAAATAAACTAAAACTACTACAACAGGGACTTTACATTACTTTACTGTCACTCCAGTGGCACATTTAAGAACGCCTACTCAACAGCCTGAAGGACCCACGGTATCCTTATCCCGTCGTCGCTGACTGACTAATGACACTAACTGAACAAAGTGGTGCCAACTGGTGACGCAAGCTTGCAATCAATATTGTCACGGCTTCACGGTGAACAAATACTATAACCACAAAACTTGACTGGCGCTCGCTGCTCTCAACGAGGTACCAAGTAACAAGGCAGTTAATCATAGAATGATAACCCCTTATAAAAATCTTACGTTAACACTTGTCTCTCAGGACAATCAACAACAAAAGTTACTTTAATTGAATTTAAACAATTACGTTAATACACACGTGTCTCAACGACACTTAAATGGCAGCAATAACTCGTAAATCAATTAATTACATCAACTTGAAAGTCAAGCATTCGGTGAGTAATTCCCAGTTAATTACTGAATACAACAGCCTATTAATTCAGCCGAGTATTGATAAAGCCTGCTGTCTCTCAACTGACAGTTCACTTCCGGTCTTACGACAAGATTACCTTAACGAGGGTAGACTACTGTACCACACACAAGGTTACAAGACTCTCCGCAACTGTATCCTGGAACTGTCTCTACCAACGGTTCAGATCCGGCGGGACGTTTCAAACTGAAGATCTTGAGGTACACAGCGGCTCTTCAATCAATCCTTTTGAAATCAGCTGTGCCCAATATCGCCTACACCGGGGAAACCGTCTTCATCACTGACCTCACTGCTACCACTCCTTACCCTCTCGCCAGAGTCCACCTGAATTGTCCCTTCATGACCGGTGAAGTCCAAGTCGCCATCAGGGAAAAGCCTTTTCCCATGCCTGGAGTGCAACTTCTCCTGGGCAACGACTTGGCAGAAGACCTGCAACCGACCAACCTGATCGTCATGGACAAACCCCAGGTGTGTACCTCTGTAATAGATAATCCCATCTTTGAGTATGTTCCAGCAAAGGTTCAAGAGAGTGATGAAGTTTCTCCTCCGGTTTTAGTGACCACCCGTGCACAAGCTGCACGACCACAGCCAGCTGACTCTACTGCTACCGCTGTCCCTGAAGACCCTCAGAAACTACCCCCGAATCTGACCACGTTGGAGTTCCGCAAGTTACAGAGGGAAGATCTTACCTTGACACCATTATTCTTCCAGGCTGAGACTCAACCTGACAGTATCCCTGGGTTCTTCCTAGAGAATGAGTTACTCTACCGCAGATACAGACCCAGCAAGCTGAAGGAGGATGACGATTGGGCCAATGTCGAACAACTAGTGATTCACACCAGCATACGGCTCGATATTCTACACCTGGCCCACGGAGCTCTTTCTCACTATGGTTTTAACAAAACCTACCACGGAATCCGCCAAGACTACTACTGGCCAGGTATGGTAAATAGCGTCAAACAGTGTCATACATGTCAGATGGCAGGTAAACGGAACATCTCTATTCCCAGAGCACCACTGACACCCATCCATGTGCCTGCGGAACCTTTCCACAGACTTATTATAGACTGTGTTGGTCCTTTACCTCGGACCAGTTCTGGTAACGCCTATATACTAACCATCCTGTGTCCTACCACCAGATTCCCCATAGCAGTTCCAGTAAAGAACATTACGACTGCTACGGTGGTGAAACACTTATTGAAGATCTTCACCCAGTATGGATTTCCAAGGGAGGTTCAGAGCGACTGTGGCACCAACTTCACCAGTGATCTCTTCAAGAGGACACTGGAAGAGTTCAACATCACACAGGTATTGTCCAGCCCCTATCATCCTGCTTCACAGGGTTCTCTTGAGCGTAGTCATCAGACTATTAAAGCACTCCTGAAGAAGTTTTGCAATGAAACCTCTAAGAATTGGGATAAGCAAATAGATTTAATCATGTGTATATTTACAAGTCTTCCAAATGAGTCTCTAGGAGAATCTCCTTATGAGATGCTCTACGGACGTAAGTGCCGTACTCATCTCAAAGCTTTTAAAGGAATTACTCAGAACTCCAGTGATATATACTTGCATCCGTTATCATTAAATGAAGGGCAGTGTGTAATACCATGACGGTGATTTATTGTCACATTTAATATAGAAATGTTTGATTGAGCCCAAGATCAGTGTAGCGAAGTATTTATGTGCTATTGTCGCAAATATTGTGTGTTCGATCTTCTAGTGATCTTTGAGAACTTAAAGAAACAGAGCGCGTGACGCCAGGAAAACAAGCAAACAGATAAAGTGACATTCGCGCGGGGGGTAGTCGCCCAGCTGATTTTGACATTGACGAGAGGGGGAGCGTTGCCGGCTTGGTGAGTTCATATTATATCCTCAAAGGAGTGCCGGACCAACCGGGCTGTGGTGGGTATGTGGGCCTGCGGGCCGCTCCAAGCAACAGCCTGGTGGACCAAACTTTCACAAGTCGAGCCTGGCCTCGGGCTGGGCTTGGGGAGTAGAAGAACTCCCAGAACCCCATCAACCAGGTAACCAGGTATGTGTGGGAACGAGCGACTCCCGCCTGAAACAGCTGTTTGCTTATTGATATAATCTTGTGATGTCTTTGAATGAGTTTTAAGTAAAATACAAAGTACATTGGTGTTTATATCATCCCCTCCATATTTCTTGTGGCTATGTAATACCTGAAAGCAGAGAGTGATAGAAGTAAATACCTGCCTGATATCAGATCTATTGAGTGTGTCCTTGCCACTGTTACCACAATTCAACAAAACCACTGACGTATTACTAGACACCGAAAACACCAGTTGGCGACCTTGTGGTTAGTAGTAGAGCCCTATGTTGGGGCGGGCATACAACAGTTAAGTGAACAAGTTGTGTTCCCACTCCTTCTCGATCAGAGGCCGGTTGGGATTGACTGGGATACTCTCCTGGCGTACAGTGGCGCTGCGAGGATAGAGTGAAGACCCGCAGGGCTACGGTGAGTGACCTTGAGTATACTGTTGCTCACTGAGGAAACCCTGACATTGGCGACCTCGCCAGGATTACGATCAAGATAAAGGTTGCAGTTGTGGTACTTTGCAGTGGTATTAGGTATCAGGTACAGGTTATTACTCATAGCACAAGATGGAGGATGATAAAGTAACAAAGTTCATTGACACTAGAGATGAGCAGGTGCTGGAGGAGTGCACCAAGGCACAGTTACAGTCAATAGCAGACCATTTTGGGATAAAGCTGAGATCTTCCAGAGTGGGAGAGAGAAGACTGGAGATCATGGCACAGCTCAGAGCACGAGATGAAGCTTTGGGGGAGGAATGGCCACAAACACCTGCCAGTATGGGAGAACACCTGAGCATTGGTGGAAGCAGCAGGGGATCCAGCGGCAGCAGGCGCAGCCTCAAGCTGGAGATAATGAAGCTGCAGCTGGAAGTGCAGTTGAAGCGGGAAGAGCGAGAAGCAGAGGCACAGCAGCGCAAAGAAGAGCGAGAGGCACAGCAGTGCAAAGAAGAGCGAGAGGTACAGCGGTGCAAAGAAGAGCGAGAAGCACAGCTGCGCAGGGAAGAAGAAGAGCGAGAAGCACAGCTGTGCAGGGAAGAACAAGAGCGAGAAGCACAGCTGAGGAGAGAGGAGCACGAGCGAGAATTTAGGCTGAGACAGCAGGAGATAGAAGCTAACAAGCAGGTGGAGCTGAAGCGAGCTGAACTAGGACTAGGTGCACCTGCTCCGCTGCAACAGGAAGACCGCCGAGCGAGGGAGCGAGATCTGCCGGTCTTTATACCAAATGAATCTTGGGCATTGATGCACAGACCCCCACCACTAGGGTCTGGCAGCCATAATCAGAATTCAGAGTCACCTGGTGTAGGGGCATCCTCACTGGGCCTCCCACAGTGGTCACACTTACCACCCCCACACTGGTACTCTCGTAACCCTTGGGGGAACAGGGTTTCACTCACCAGGGTAAAATCTGCCCCAGTGTCTCTTAATATCTTCACCGGGATGGGGTCTGCGTCTCCCATCCTTACAGTTCCCTCACTCACGAATGGGTGAACTCTTTTCTCCCCACTCAGTACGGGTTCATCTTGCACCCACTCGGCCATCTGGTCCTCGACCCTCACGAAAGCAACGTTCCTCCGCTGCTCAGGGTATCTACATTTCCGCGCGACGTGTCCGAATATTCCACAGTTGTAGCAGCGGACCCTTCTCCTTCTGTGGATCCTCCTCGCGCCATTCATCGACTCCTCCGTTTCGGCAACAACCCTTGAGCTCTCAGCTTGGGACTTCTCTACCGGCTCCACAGCACTCTTTGAACCTCTCCTGTCTCCACTTGAGAGGTGGGACTCAGGAGAACTCGCTCCTGTCCTCCATCCGTCCGTCCTTCTATAACTTCTACCATTTCCGGAGTATCTCCTGCTGTCTCAGCCTAAATTCTCGCTCGTGCTCCTCTCTCCTCAGCTGTGCTTCTCGCTCTTGTTCTTCCCTGCAAAGCTGTGCTTCTCGCTCTTCTTCTTCCCAGTGTCCTCCACTGGTGAAGTTGGTGCCACAGTCGCTCTGAACCTCCCTTGGAAATCCATACTGGGTGAAGATCTTCAATAAGTGTTTCACCACCGTAGCAGTCGTAATGTTCTTTACTGGAACTGCTATGGGGAATCTGGTGGTAGGACACAGGATGGTTAGTATATAGGCGTTACCAGAACTGGTCCGAGGTAAAGGACCAACACAGTCTATAATAAGTCTGTGGAAAGGTTCCGCAGGCACCTGGATGGGTGTCAGTGGTGCTCTGGGAATAGAGATGTTCGGTTTACCTGCCATCTGACATGTATGACACTGTTTGACGTACTGTTTGACGTATTGTTTGACGCTATTTACCATACCTGGCCAGTAGTAGTCTTGGCGGATTCCGTGGTAGGTTTTGTTAAAACCATAGTGAGAAAGAGCTCCGTGGGCCAGGTGTAGAATATCGGGCCGTATGCTGGTGGGAATCACTAGTTGTTCGACATTGGCCCAATCGTCATCCTCCTTCAGCATGCTGGGTCTGTATCTGCGGTAGAGCAACTCATTCTCTAGGAAGAACCCAGGGATACTGTCAGGTTGAGTCTCAGCCTGGAAGAATAATGGTGTCAAGGTAAGATCTTCCCTCTGTAACTTGCGGAACTCCAACGTGGTCAGATTCGGGGGTAGTTTCTGAGGGTCTTGAGGGACAGTGGTAGCAGTAGAGTCAGCTGGCTGTGGTCGTGCAGCTTGTGCACGGGTGGTCACTAAAACCGGAGAAACTTCATCACTCTCTTGAACCTTTGCTGGAACATACTCAAAGATGGGATTATCTATTACAGAGGTACACACCTGGGGTTTGTCCATGACGATCAGGTTGGTCGGTTGCAGGTCTTCTGCCAAGTCGTTGCCCAGGAGAAGTTGCACTCCAGGCATGGGAAAAGGCTTTTCCCTGATGGCGACTTGGACTTCACCGGTCACGAAGGGACAATTCAGGTGGACTCTGGCGAGTGGATAAGGAGTGGTAGCAGTGAGGTCAGTGATGAAGACAGTTTCCCCGGTGTAGGCGATATTGGGCACAGCTGATTTCAAAAGGATTGATTGAAGAGCCGCTGTGTACCTCAAGATCTTCAGTTTGAAACGTCCCTCCGGATCTGAACCGTTGGTTGAGACAGTTCCAGGATACAGGTGTTTACTGAAGAGAGAAAGATCATTAACATGAACACCAACATTCATCACAGGCTTACCGGACTTAGGAGGAGTCTGTTTGGGTTTAGTGGATTCAGTATTACCTTTGTATTGAGACTTACCACATTTATCTATGGTTATCTTGATGGTTATCTTCATTAGATTTCGGGGCTTTTTAGTGTCCCCGCGGCCCGGTCCTCGACCAGGCCTCCACCCCCAGGAAGCAGCCCGTGACAGCTGACTAACACCCAGGTACCTATTTTACTGCTAGGTAACAGGGGCATAGGGTGAAAGAAACTCTGCCCAATGTTTCTTGCTGGCGCCTGGGATCGAACCCAGGACCACAGAATCACAAGTCCAGCGTGCTGTCCGCTCGGCCGACCGGCTCCCTTTTAGACTCTTCACAACTCTTAGACTAAGTTGTGAATCAGTTTTGCTACACTAATTGAAATAATACTATTATAATAATACTATAATAATATGGTATGTCCATAGAGTCTACAATACTTACAGTACAATTGCGAGCCAGCTTGATCGGTACTCACTTTCTCGTAACTGTACCAAGACTTCTTACTGGAAGGTGGTTCTGGTGTCAGCCGGTGGATGAGGCTGTAAGTGTCAGCCGACTTAGCACACTTTAGGTAGTCGGTCTCTTCTTTATCTGCTAAATATATACGGACAGGAGGCGGCACACGCCTCAAGAATTCTTCAACTAGCATGAGGTTGACGAGTTCTGCAAAGGTAGAGACATGTGCTGCTTCCAGCCATTTCATAAAATATCTCCTTTTGGTGTTAGCAAACTCGAGAAAGGTAGTGGTACTTGCCTTTAGGTGGTCACGGAATTTTCTTCGGTAGCTTTCGGTGGAGAGAAGGTAGGCGTCCAACACTGCTTGTTTCAGAGTCTGGTAGTCATTCTCAGACGCCAAAGTACTGAGTGTAACTGCAGCTCTACCTGTGAGATGTACTCTGAGAAGGGTAGCCCATTGGTCGGCAGGCCAACTAAGTTGACCTGCCGACCTGCTAAGTAGCAAGGGTCTCAAAGGTGGTGAAAAATACGTCGACTTGTCTCTACGAATGGTGGCATTAACTTACTTGCATGTGAGATATTGAAACTTACTGGAAGACTGGCGGCAGCTTGCTGGCGTTGAGCGAGGTGTGTAGTTTCCAACGCGAATTCTTGTTGACGACATTCCATAGCCAGAGCTGCTTGTTGTTTGTCATGCTCGCGTTGCATCTCCAGGTGACTTTTTTGGCTTCAAGCTGTACTCGCTCGCGCTCATGGAGTATTGCAGTTTCACGTTCCTTGAGGGCGATTTCACGTTCCTTTATTTGAAGGGCTTCTTTTTGTTGTTCTCTCTCGATATTGGCAAGCTCTAGTTTGAGTTTCAGAGTTGCCAAATCAGGTTTACCTGCAATAGAGTAAGTTTCGTGAGATTCAGAGTCTATCTTACCTTCCTCTAAGAGAAGATCCAGTAAGAGGTTATGCAGTTCATTTTTGCTGGCTCCATCTAGTTGATACTCATGTGCAAGAGTTTGTAATTCAGTCCTCTTGGCACGACTTAAGTTCCCTATTTCACTTGCTGGATCTGCACGGAAAGCTTGGAGACGAAACATGGTGAAATTAGCAAATAAATGTACAACGAATATACTGTTGTGATATGGTGAATGTCAGACACAGGACAACGTGGCAACTGGTACCTATCCTGTGGAATCGTTTACAATTAATGTTAATTTCAAGATGGTAAATGATTATTAAATCAAGATCGCAGGAAATCTTGTACCCGGTACTCAATGTAAGAGGATAAGGGCAAGAAAATCCTACTAAGTAAGCGAAACTGAGTTTCTAAAACAAATGAAACAGTTAATTGCCTCAAAAGTGAATTAGGTAGTCCAAGAATGTAGGCATACCTTGCCGAGTCTCTATAGGACATAAGCAAGTTTTTCCCGCTGAAATGATATATGATACTTACAGAATTACCGAACTTTTGTGCTCTGAAAAAAGAAAGCTAATTCCCTACCTAGGTAAATATCATCATCTCTGACCGACGTGTAGGGGTGCGAGGTGTCAACTGGTGACGAGAACTGCTGCTGAGGTCCCAATTCAGCAACTAAAGTTCGTGCTAGAGGAACTATGGC
Organism: Procambarus clarkii; assembly: GCF_040958095.1. Taxonomy (NCBI): domain Eukaryota; kingdom Metazoa; phylum Arthropoda; class Malacostraca; order Decapoda; family Cambaridae; genus Procambarus; species Procambarus clarkii. The sequence continues at coordinate 41,926,233 of NC_091178.1, read as the reverse complement.
CCTCTTTATCCTCCTACCGTCGGATTGCAGAAGATTAGGTGCTCTTGACCCGGGGACAGACCACAGTACCAGGGTACCAATATGATGATGTGCCGAAAATATGAGAAATATCCTAGGGACAAAAGATGGTAAACACGAGAAATAACACGGAGGGAGAGATGACCAATTAAGAGAATGACTGAGGCCTACAGTCACCACGTAATCCAAAGTTGTCTCACCTTCACCATATGCTACTCTCGGAATGCACAATACACACAGCACCATATGAAAATAAAATTGAATATTGAAAATAGTGAAAAGCTACTTTACCAAAGCCAAGTACGCTTACCACAAATTTACGGTCTGGTACTAGTACCTGAGTGAAGCATCCCGGACAGGCTCCCATGAAATGTGACGGTAAAGTAAATGGTAAAGACGGTAAAGAGTGTTGATGTTCGGCAGTCCTCCAATGACAGGTGGCAATGCCTTGTCACATTTACAGAAAAAAAAGAGACTGCTTGCCTGTTTGTCTGTGGTAAGGTACTGGGAAGACACACAAAACACAAAATATAAATAATGAAACTTTAATTACTTTAGAAAACAAGATATGAACAAAGACAATCCCTTGGCTTATGTAAAATTCAAAACAAGTCAACAAACAAAACAACATGAATAATTAATGAATGTGAAATTTTACTCTAAAACAAAATGAAGTGCAAGACAATAATAATATTAATCAGGTGCTGAGAATACTGGCTAAAGCTGCCACCTCCCATAGTACACGACAGCCAGGGCTTAGTCTACCAGGGAGAGATGTCAACTTTTAAGAGCACAGAGATATTCTGAGGAATACGGCGTGAGCTGGCCCAGACGTCGACTCAGGTAGGGGGGCGTGAGTGCAGGTGCAGGTGCGGTCGGCGACACACCAGCCAATCAGGAGCAGGCAGGCGAAGAATGGGTAGTTTGCTCGTTGACGGCGGGCAGAGCCGGCGTGTCGGGTGGTGCAAGGTACGCTTTGCTTCCTGGGCAAAACGTTTGGCGATACTGGTGGACGTATCTTCAATATAGTATCTTGTACTTGTAAAATGACGTGAATGATATAGGGAAGAGCAGGCTCAATCTCTCTTGAAAAAGATTATCGTCACAATATATATATATATATATATATATATATATATATATATATATATATATATATATATATATATATATATATATATATATATATATATATATATATATATATATATATAACTGAAAACTCACACCCCAGAAGTGACTCGAACCCATACTCCCAGGTGCAACGCAACTGGTATGTACAAGACGCCTTAATCCACTTGACCATCACGACCGGATGGTCAAGTGGATTAAGGCGTCTTGTACATACCAGTTGCGTTGCACCTGGGAGTATGGGTTCGAGTCACTTCTGGGGTGTGAGTTTTCAGTTGCATATTGTCCTGGGGACCATTCAGGCTTGTTCGCATATATATATATATATATATATATATATATATATATATATATATATATATATATATATATATATATATATATATATATACATATATATATAGGTTTTTTTAGTTTGTGAGGGTACCACCTCTGGTGCCAATGTGGGGACCCATAGCCTCGGAGAAGAAAATAAAAAGTATTCAGAGGAGACCTTGTGGTTTCTCACTGAACACCAATATTATCTTCTCCTACCACCCCCATTCTTTTGCATGTACACATATATATTTACTTTATTTGAACTTTGTTACAATAAAGGAGTTACATATGGGTTACAAAGATGGTTATCATAGGTTGTTGAGTTCCTCCAGCTCCTCAGATAGCGGGCAGGATCCCTGGATGCAGTGCGCATTTCCCCTCTGTATCGCCACACTGAGGCGCTGGAAAAGAAAGCTTGCAGCTCTTGGGTCCCTTGTCGTTTCAATGAGCCTAGAACCCAGTTCCTTCAAAAAACTGGTAGCACTTTTACCCCAGGCGCCAAGTGTCTCAGAAGCAATGGGGACAAAATTGTAGTGGTGATCCAGTTCTCTATACTTACGGGATTTGGCTGCTTCCCTGTGGGTGGCAGTGCCACCTGGTTGTGCAACACTGAGGTTAATGTAGGTGTTAGTCAGGGTTGATACGCACGTGTAGTCCCATACCAACTGCTTGCCATTCTTCCAGGGGTTCACTGTGATACCATCCGGGCGACCAATAAGAGCATCAGAGTTACGGGGCGTTAGGTAACGGGGCTCTCTTTCAGCTGGGCATCCAGCTGTGGTGAGGCTCCTCTTGATGATGTCGTTAACTTCACTGTGCCTCGAGTGCCATCCTCCTGTGCTTTGGCAGAGTAGGCCATGGTGGCCGTACCTGTCAGCCACCACCTCGCCGCAAATACACCTATATCTGGTGTGGATTGGGGCAGCAAGGCTTAGGGCCACAGCAATTCGGAGGGCGTGTGGTGTGAGACACGTGCCAGTTGCCGACATTGGGGTTGCTAACAGGAAATCCCCTGCATGTGGTGCTGCTACTGCTGTGAGGCGAGCAATGTCGTGTTGTGTTGTTGCAGCACCCTGTCACTCTGCAGCAACTTGGTCTACAATGGGGCCATCCCAGCTGGATTGCTTGTGGGCTTTTGGGGATGGTGGTTGAGGTGACTGGCCTGCACGAGAGGCCCACTCTGTGGCACAGCGTGTAAAATTGGGATCATGTACACCTGCCAGCTGATGTCAGTGGGCAGGTAGAATTTCCTTCACAAGGTCGTCGGATGCTGATAAGGAGGACAGGAAGGCTGGAACAGCGATTTGCGTTGCTGTTCGAACTCCGAGGCCCCTAAGTCTTACAGGAAGAGAGGCTTGTTTCCACTGTAGGTCATCGAGAGAGAGGTTAAGGGCTTTTTCTAGCATTGAGTTCAGTAACCGGTCATACTCACTTAGTTTTTGGCTGCTGTAAGATGGTGAACACCTTAGAAAGTAGGTTAACCTGGGGAGGGACAGACATCTGGTGATGAGGTAGAGTGCATCATGAGCATCAATATCCTCAATCCTACCATCCATCCTGTTAAGGTCGGAGATTTTCTTATCAAGGACCTCATCGATGGCTTTCAACCCCAGGGGAGCTCGTAGGAGTGTGCTGACTTCAGGTTTAGTTTTATGGATATTTGGCAGAAGACCCTTTATGACGATAATCTCTTTCTAGAGAGATTGAGCCTGCTCTTCCCTACTTCAAGTTACGCCAAAGACACAAGTAGAAGATGCTACATTCAAGATACGTCACCAGTAGCACAAAACGTTTTGACCAGGAGGCAAAACGTATTCAAGATCCCCCTACTCCACACGCCGGCTCATCATCAAACCAGCTAGTTACCCTTCACCAGCTTGCCTGCCTCTGATTGGCGACTCGCCAGCCGCGCACCTGCACCCAGCACCTCAGCGCCCTCTACACGAATCGACGTCTGAGCCTGACCAGCTATCTACTTCAGAATATTCCTTGTGCTCTTACGGCTGACATCTCTCTCTGGCATACTAGCTCATTAGCTCATATACAAAGGGAGGTCTCAGCCATAGCCGATATTCTCAGCACCATTTTAACATTGTAATTTTGTATTTCACCTTGTCTTTGCATTTTCTTTATTATTTAACTGTAATTTAACTTCCCGATATTTGTCTTTATTGCCATTTATGTTTAAAGTAAATATATTAAAGTTTCATTGTTCATATTTTGTGTTTTACGTGTTCCTCCCTCTAACTTATCACAGACAACAGGCAAGCAGTCTATATTTTTGTGTAAAGTGTGACCAGGCTTTGACACCTGCCATTGGAGGACTGCTGAACATCAACACTCCAATACTTTCCCGTCACATTTTAATGGGGGCCTGTCCGGGATGCTTCACTCAGGTACTAATTCCAGAACGTCAATTTGTGGTAAGCGTACTTCACTTTGCTAAAGTAGCCTTTCAATATTATCATTAATTTTTATATTTATATGGTGCTGTGTGTATTGTGCATTCCGAGAGTAGCATATGGTGAGTGTGAGATAACTTTGGATTACGTGGTGACTGTAGGCCGCAGTCATTCTCTTAATTAGTCATCTCTCCCTCCGTGTTATTACTCGTGTTTACCACCTTTTGTCTCTAGGATATTTCTCATATCTTCGGCAGATCATCATTTTGGTACCCTGGTACTTTGGTTTGTCTCTGGGTCAAAGCACCCTATCTTCTGCAATCCGACCGAAGGAAGAAAAGAGGGCCATAGTTCCTCTAGCACGGACTTTGTTGCTGAGTTGGGACCTCAGCAGCCATTCTCGTCACCAGTTGACACTCGTGCCCCTACACGTCGGTCAGAGATGATGATATTTACTTAGGTAGGGAATTAGCTTTCTTTTTACAGAGCACAATGTTTGCTAATTCTGTAAATATCATATTCATTTAGTGGGAAACCCTTGCTTATGTCCTATAGAGACTCGGCAAGACTCGCCATCCTCCTCAGTACGCGGACACGTGCAGAACCGAAAGGAAGCAGAGCCGCGCTTACCGTACTCATAAGAATACGCCATTGCCCAGCAAATAGGGCAGGTGTTATCCATCCACAGATGAAAGCCGCCGCTGTGAGGCGTGAACAACCTTGCAGATAATATCTTCAACTAGTGCTGGTGTTAAATAAGGAGCCCTTTGACTTGGTTCCTGACGACACGTGATCAGCCAGCTGAAGCGCATCACTATCCAGGATAGGTTCACCGGAGCCTGGGATGCGAAATACGGCAATCTTAATACTTATACAGTGCCCACAGCTAAGTATTCTTTTATTTGATGCATCAGGTAGAAGTGTGATAATAGCAGGGTGATTGTTCGTTAAGCAGCGTGATAACACCTAATAACAGGTGATTAAATTGGTCATCTGTAAATTCTTAATATTCTTGAATATAAATTGAGTAGTTAAATCAATTCCTACTGGAAATTATTTATCTTGCAGCACGAGAGAAGAATTCCTCATGCTGCCTTCATCCATGTTAGCCCGTTCAACTCGTTAGTGTACCGAGTCTGGAGATTAAGAGGACTTCTATGGCTTACTAAAGGAATCTTCGTCAAGCTAAGATTTATTTCTCTTTTTTCCATTCCTTTGCAATTAATTTGTGCAGAGTGCTTTGAGATTAATGTATGATTTACTGTAACTCATTATTATGCTCATATTTATATTCCTCTTTATGTGAATGATATTAGTTTCAACATTACCTTATAGGATTAGATTATTATTAATTGAATTAGTGAACGAACCACACTAATTCCTGGACGTACTTACCTCCAGTAATAACCCCCCAATGTAGGTGTTTGAGGTTTGTTTCTTTTAATAATACAGCCCATAAATTATTATTATGATCATGCTTTCTAGTTATATCCATAGTCACTGGTTTCCTCTAGAAATTATCCAATGATCAGAAATTCTCAGTTTCCCTCTTTACTTTAAAAGCGGGTGGTCCTTCGTAATTTAATTTACTACATTAACTATTAATTAATCAGAATCAAGCCCAAATATCCCACAATATATATATATATATATATATATATATATATATATATATATATATATATATATATATATATATATATATATATATATATATATATATGTATATATATATATATGTATATATATATATATATATATATATATATATATATATATATATATATATATATATATATATATATATATATATATATATATATATATATATATATATATATATATATATATATATATATATATATATATATATATATATATATATATATATATATAGGGAAGGGAGTACCACCTCTGGCTGGAAGAAGGGGGACCCATAGCCTCGGAGGAAACCACACATAACGCACTGAAGGGAATGTAGGTCCCCTCCAATACAGTTTTTGTGTGCTTTTCTCCTACCACCCCCTTCCCTTTTTTTTTTTCCTTTATTGTGTATTTAAAGGTTACAAAACATACAAGACAAATGCCTAAAGGTTATGGATCTCTTGAAGCTCCTCCGCTTCTGGACAGGAACCGAGGACGCAGCAAGCATTTCCCATCTGGATCGCCACACTGAGACGCTGAAATAAAAAACTGGAAGCCCTTGGGTCTCTGGTGACGTCAATGAGCTTGGAACCCAATTCCTTGAGAAATCCCAAGGCACTCTTGCCCCAGGGGCCATGCGTCTCAGACGCTATGGGAACAAAGAGATATTGACATTCCAGTCGCCTGTACTTGAGTGATTTTGCTGTTTCCCTGTGGTTGGGCGCCCCACCTGCTTGATCAGCTGTGAAGTGTACGTAGGTGTCAGCCATGGTGGATACACATGTGTAGTCCCACACCAACTGTCTACCCTCCTTCCATGAGTATATGGTGATGCCATCAGGGCGAAGTGCAGGGAAATCCGGGTTTTGGACCCCTAGGATGCGAGGTTCTCCCTCCGCTGGGCACCCAGCTGAGACGAGGCTTCTCTTGATGATGTCATTGACCTCGTTGTATCTTGCATGCCAGCCCTTTGTGCTTCCGCAATGCAACCCATGCAGTCCGTATTGGTCGGCTTCCACCCTGTTGCAAATACACTTGTATTCAGTGTGAATTGGGGCACCAAGGCGGAGGGCCACTGCTACACGAAGGGATTCTGGATCTAGGCGCGAGCCCATTGCTGACATGGGTACTGCCAGGAGGAAGTCTCCTGCATGGGGGGCACGCACTGCTCTGAGGCGGGCTTTCTCCTTGTCTGATGTTGCGACGCTGAGCATGGCATCAGCTACTTTTTCCACTAGAGGGTGGTCCCAGCCGGACTGTTTGTGTTGTTTTGTTGGCTCTATAATGGTTGCTGGGGCTGCAAGAACATCCCACTGATTTGAACATTCAGTGAAAGCAGGATCGTATATTCCTGTTGAATCTCTCAGGGTTGCAGGTAAAATATCTCTGACGAGGTCGTGCGATGCATGAGAGGAGGAAAGGAAGGCTGGTAGAGCAATTTGGGAAGCTGTGCGGACACCAAGGCCGCCGAGTCTTACAGGAACTTATATATATATATATATATATATATATATATATATATATATATATATATATATATATATATATATATATATATATATATATATATATATATATATATATATATATATATATATATATATATATATATATATATATATGTATATATATATATATATAATATATATATATATAATATATATATATATATATATATATATATATATATATATATATTATATATATATATATATATATATATATATATATGTCGTACCTAGTAGCCAGAACTCACTTTTTGGCCTACTATGCAAGGCCCGATTTGCCTAATAAGCCAAGTTTTCATGAATTAATATATTTTTTCTAATTTTTTTCTTATGAAATGATAAAGCTACCCATTTCATTATGTATGAGGTCAATTTTTTTTTATTGGAGTTAAAATTAACGTAGATATATGAGCGAACCTAACCAACCCTACCTAACCTAACCTAACCTATATTTATAGGTAAGGTTAGGTTAGGTAGCCAAAAAAAGCTAGGTTAGGTTAGGTTAGGTAGGTTAGGTAGACGAAAAAACATTAATTCATGAAAACTTGGCTTATTAGGCAAATCGGGCCTTGAATAGTAGGCTGAGAAGTGCGTTCTGGCTATTAGGTACGACATATATATATATATGTATATATATATATATATATATATATATATATATATATATATATATATATATATATATGTATATATATATATATATATATATATATATATATATATATATATATATATATATATATATATATATATATATATATATATATATATATATGTCGTACCTAATAGCCAGAATGCACTTCGCAGCCTACTATGCAAGGCCCGATTTGCCTAATAAGCCAAGTTTTCGTGAATTAATATATTTTCTCTAATTTTTTTCTTATGAAATGATAAAGCTACCCATTTCATTATGTATGAGGTCAATTTTTTTTATTGGAGTTAAAATTATATTTTATAAAATATATATATATATATATATATATATATATATATATATATATATATATAAATATATATAAATATATATATATATAAATATATATATATATATATATATATATTTATATATATATATATATATATATATATATATATATATATATATATATATATATATATATATATATATATATATATATATATATAAATATATGTTAAATATATGAAAAGAAATATAAGAAATATTGAGAAAATTCGTGTTAGAATTATTAATCTTACTTTTTCGGTCATATTTAATATATATATATATATATATATATATATATATATATATATATATATATATATATATATATATATATATATATATATATATATATATATATATATGTGTGGTACCTAATAGCCAGAACTCACTTCTTGGCCTACTATACAGGACCCTCATCGCAGTAGGCCAAGTTTGCAGGGCTCTTGAATATTAAGACTAGTAGACGATGATGTCTATCTATTTAGCCTATTAAGCATGATATATATATATATATATATATATATGATATATATATATATCATATATATATATATATAATATATATATATATATATATATTATATATTATATGTCGTACCTAGTAGCCAGAGCTCACTTTTCAGTCTACTATACAAGGCCCGATTTACATAATAAGTCACGTTTTCATGTCTAGTAGCCAGAACGCACTTCTCAGCCTACTAACGAAGGTTGCATTGTAGTGGGGACATATTAGGGCATACATCTGTTTCAGAAAAGTTGTTCAATATCAACCCATTTTTTTTTTTAACTAGTTGTATAGTAAAAAGGAAGACAAAAAATACAAAACTTTTATTATTCAACTAATTTTATACTAACTATTTTATAATTGGTCCGAAATATAGTTCCTCAAGGTGACATCATCATCAAGATAGTAATATCATGCTGAGGTATACCAGTAAGACTGCCCAGAGACTCGGCATTGTGGTTGATGGCCGTCACTGCCATGCTGAACTCAACCATTGAACGACTTACAGATCTGTCTTTGGGGACGCTATTCCAAACTCGGTTGTGTAGAGACTCATTTGGCTTTCCCTTCAGACACTTTTTCATATTTTCCTCCGAGATAAGATCATCGTAGAACTTGAAGTAGATCTTTTGGATTTCAAATTCGTCCTCATTCGATTGTGGGATATTCATGGTCTTGTGTGTTCGTTGGATCTTTTTATTTGCAAGATCGTGTTGGTAAAAACACCAAGAATTTTTGCCTTCAGGACAGAAATGGTGTAATGGATTTTCATCTGTGGACGTTTCATGGAACAGTCCGGATAGGCAGGCCTTCCTCATTTTTCTCCAGTCTGTGTTGATGTTGTCCCTGATGGCTCGTTTGAAGTGAACCATCAACTTCCCAAAGGTCTCGTAACTTAGCTTTCCATTACCTTCGGCCTCCCCTTTTGACTCCAAATGGATGATCTGTGTAACAAGTCTCTCGACTAAGTAATTTTCACACTCAGTCTTTTCCACCTTAACGTCTCCATATGGTCCAGCACCATAGTTCATTCCACAAACTTTATTGTAGGTAGAGGAGGAGTTACTGTTATCCACCAAAGTTGTATACCTGAGTTTGATGTTTTGTGATCGACCCCACATCAACAATGCAGCATCCTCTTCCATATTTTTTGGCCTGCTGTAATAGTTTTTATCACAATGTGGTAGATGTTTATCCATCTCATCATCAAACTGAGCCTCGTTTATTTCCGAATTCCGTTTCCTACGTTTGAGCATTTGGCACTGAATGCAGGTTTTTTTACAGAACACATTGAAGTCCACAACCATGCCTGTTAACATTTCCACTAGGAAAGCAGTGCTAATTTGTGAATAAGGGCTCCTAGATCCGCTAAAGGACACATCAATGTTAAGGAAGCCATCAATGGGGTCTATATTTAACTGTTTTTTATATTGGTCAAATATTATACGGCGAGTGTTTTCTTGCACTTCTTGCCATCTCATATTAATTACATTTCTTGTATGATTTTCACACCTTCTATACACCAGTGGCGACACAAATTCCATTCCATTTATGGCACACATACTCTTGTAGAACATGTATCCTTGGCCATTAAGCATGTTGAAGTACACTAATGTCTTCAGAATCTCGTAATTTCCCATCAACTCTCGTAAAACTGTATGATTACATATGCTACAGCTTTCCATCACTTGCACATCATGGTCATCAACCCTGACTATATGACGTAGTGTATTATGCGAGCAATAATGGCATAATTTTACATAATTATTATCTAAGTACTTTTCAAGTTCCTTGTCTGTCACCATTAGCACTGTCTCACGTGCTGTTACTTCTTCACTGTTTTCTTCTGTATCCTGTCTAAATAATTTCAATCGTTTTGTGGCACTGCTCTCGGTATCTTTACGTCTTTTCAAACCACTGGAAGTACCTACAACATCATCATGTTCGTGATTTTCAGTCAATGTTTGTGTAACTGTAAGTTTACAATGACTACAGTTTTTTGTTACTGTACATTTATCATGTTGATCAGATATCTTGACTGTATGATATAGTTTATCATGTAAACAATCACACACATAATTAGAATCAAGGTACTTCTCAAGCTTCCTATCTGTTATTAGCACTGTCTCTTGTGATTTGATTTTATAATTAATTTCTTGCCACTCACTGTAATCTGGGTCTTGTCTCAGCTCTTGAGCTGAAGCAGATTTCTGTTGTTGATAAATATGGCGAGCATATGCCGCTTGCGCTTGTTTTAATTTTTTCTTCGACTTGCGTGGCATTGTGCAATCTCGTATTATTGTATGACAGCATTCATCTTCTGCAACAGGAAAGAAATATTAAAATAAATAAAATTAAAATGAATAAAAATTAATGTTATGGTGAATCTGGTCGTATAAAATTTTTTACATTTCACAGGATACAGTGAGCCCTGAGTAGGACCTACTTGACACAGAAGCAGAGGGAGGGGTGTGGGCAAGAGGCCGTATTGGATATATAATGAAGTGGACAGGATGTGAACCCCCCTTTTATACCCACAATGCCCAGCGTTTATCAATGTTGTGTC
>NC_091178.1:41895174-41910174 GCF_040958095.1 Procambarus clarkii | reverse complement strand
TCTCAGCTCATTCGGTAGGTGCTGTGACAGGATTTAAAGATCCTGCAGGTGCGAGGTATTGCGGCTTATTTATTGTCCCATTGTCTCGTTGACCCACTATCATGTCTCTGTTAACTTTCACTACTAAAAATGAAAGTTCCTTGTTAGGGTGGGTGTATATATACTGGACACCATATAGGTTCTGAGCACTACCACGCCGCTACGAAGTTTTTTTTATAAAGTGTTAAAAGGCATGGTCGAGGACCGGGTCGCGGGGAGCTAAAGCTCCCCACTAAAAAGCTCTGAAATCATCTCAATAACAGGTAATATAAAAATTAGATTGTTGTATAATTTGGATCTCCACCTGTGTCCCCTAGTGCTTGTTCCCCGGGGGTGTGGCTGTGGCTGTGGTGTGGCTGGGGTTGTGGTGTGGCTGGGGTTGTGGTGTGGCTGGGGTTGTGGTGTGGCTGGGGTTGTGGTGTGGCTGGGGTTGTGGTGTGGCTGGGGTTGTGGTGTGGCTGGGGTTGTGGTGTGGCTGGGGTTGTGGTGTGGCTGGGGTTGTGGTGTGGCTGGGGTTGTGGTGTGGCTGGGGTTGTGGTGTGGCTGGGGTTGTGGTGTGGCTGGGGTTGTGGTGTGGCTGGGGTTGTGGGATGGTGTAGCTGGAGTGGGGTGGCTGGGGGTGGTAGTGAAAGCTGTGATCGTCTTAGGGGTGTGTGGGTGTAGTGGATGTGGCGGAGTTTTGTGGGTAGAGTGGGTGTGGTGGGTGTGATGGCGTGTTGTGGGTGTAGAGGGTGTGGTGGGTGTGATTGGCTGGTGTGGATGTGATGTGGGTGTAGAGGGTGTGGTGGGTGTGATTGGCTGGTGTGGATGTGATGTGGGTGGTGTGGGTGTAGAGGGTGTAGAGGGTGTGGTGGGTTGGTGTGGGTGTAGAGGGTGTGGTGGGTTGGTGTGGATGTGATGTGGGTGGTGTGGGTGTAGAGGGTGTGGTGGGTTGGTGTGGGTGTAGAGGGTGTGGTGGGTGTGATTGGCTGGTGTGGATGTGATGTGGGTGGTGTGGGTGTAGAGGATGTGATGTAGGTGGTGTGGGTGTAGAGGGTGTGGTGGGTTGGTGTGGGTGTAGTGTGGGTGTGATTGACTGGTGTGGATGGTTGGTGTGGGTGTTGTGGGTTGAGGGTTTGGCATGGGTGGGGTTGGCTAGTGTGGGTGTGGGTGTGATTGGCTTGTGGTAGATTGGTGTGGGTGTAGTGTGGGTGTGATTGGCTGGTGTGGATGTTGGGTTGGCTGGAGTGGGTGTGATAGGTTGGTGTGGCTGTAGTGGGTGTGGTATGTGATGTGGGTGTGGGTGGTGGGTGTGGGTGTGGGTGTGGGTGTGGAAGTTTAATGCACTGGGTCCCAGAAGGATACAGACTGAGAATGGGTGCCTCAAGTGGTACCTCACTTTTTTTTTTGTTCGTAATGTTTCAAATTATTATATACTTTTGAATTTTGTTAGATTTTCTATAAATTTTATTAGTTTTCACATTTTGTTTATTCTGTCCAATAAAAGCAACATAGAATACTTTCAAAGGCGTTGACCCCCACCGACCATTGGTGACCCTCGTCCCACTGGTCGCATGACAAGCTACACACACCAGCTAAACCCACAAGCTGCACCCACAAGCTGCACTCACAAGCTGCACTCACAAGCTGCACCTACCAGCCACACATACCAGCCACACCCAACAGCTAAACACACTAGCTACACCCAACAGCTAAACACACTAGCTACACCCACTAGCTACACCCAACAGCTAGCTACATACACTAGTTAAACACAACAACCACACACACACACAAACACACACACATACACACACACACACACAAGCCACACCCAACAGCTACACACACTAGCTACACCCACTAGCTACACCCAACAGCTAGCTACACCCAACAGCTAGCTACAAAACACAACAGCCACACACACAAGTCACACCCAACAGCTACACACACTAGCTACACCCACTAGCTACACCCAACAGCTAGCTACATACACTAGCTAAACACAACAGCCACACACACACACACACACACACACAAGCCACACCCAACAGCTACACACACTAGCTACACCCAACAGCTAGCTACACCCAACAGCTAGCTACAAAACACAACAGCCACACACACAAGTCACACCCAACAGCTACACACACTAGCTACACCCACTAGCTACACCCAACAGCTAGCTACAAAACACAACAGCCACACACACTAGCTACACCCACTAGCTACACCCAACAGCTAACTACATACACTAGCTAAACACAACAGCCACACACACAAGCCACACCCAACAGCTACACACACTAGCTACACCCACTAGGTTCATCAAAATTTTCACTGATTATAAGAGTCTGATCCTTCATACTGTATTATGACACGAAATAAATTTTATGGTTACTGCAAGATTGGTAGGAGGGAACCATCTTCTTCCGTTTCTAATGGGATATTTATTATTATGAAAACACATTGATTTTTATAATTTATATTAAAAACAATAATTTATATTAAAAACAACATTTTTCGTTGATCTTATATATTAAGCCTGATTTAGGACTTATTGCATATATTTTGAGTTTGCAAGTACTAATTTTTATACCAAAAATATTACAATTAGTGAAAATTGGTTAAGTGATGGGACATACCAATAGACTATGTCTCTTCTTTCAAATACCTTGGAGTCTCTGTCCCTTGTACCTCAACTGCAATCAATAAGTTACATCAACAATGTAGAGACAGACTCAAGGCTCTCAGAACTGTAGTGGGGTACAGCCCGAAATATGGTGTTAATATTAGAATAGTAAGAATGATGTATTTAGCGTATAAAGGTCTCTGATAGACTATCATGTACCAGCTTTGGTCCTACAGAATGGCAAAAGTATTGATAGACTGGAAAAAATACAAAATGAAGCGTCCTATACAAAGTTCTCAACATGCGGAAAGAATTAAACGAGATAGAATATATGAAATTAATCTTATGATGGGACTTATCAAATAGGTCCCTTAAAAGTGTTATTAGACGAGAACTCCTGGATGAACTTGAAGAAAGTAAAACAGTGTAAAACTGGACAGTGTTTCTGTTTATGTCTAGAATGGGAACCCCTGTAAGAGAACCTCTTGAAACACTTGTCACATTCAAAAGGCTTCTCCCCTGTATGGAGTCGACGGTGTTCTGTTAAGGCTTCTTTTCGCTTATATACTTTTTGGCAAATATCACATATGAATCTGTGTTCGTCATCATCAACCTCATTTCCATCTGCTCTCATTGCATGACCATTGTTAAGAGCAGAGTAGTAGGCTAAACCGGGGGGTGCCAACTTCAGGGACTTAGCCTGAGTGTTGGATGGAGCTGACTGTACAGAGGTTAGTTTTGGCGATGCTGATGGTTTAGATTTAAGGGAGAGATCGATCGGTTGTACATCATCAACCTCATTTCCATCTGCTCTCATTGCATGATCATTGTTAAGAAACGACGAGTCAATGCTTACAACCTTGGGATTAGCCTGAGTGTTGGATGGAGCTGACTGTACAGAGGTTAGTTTTGGCGATGCTGATGATTTAGATTTAAGGGAGAGATCGATCGGTTGTACATCATCAACCTCATTTCCATCTGCTGTCATTGCATGATCATTGTTAAGAGGAGGGTAGTAGGCTAAACCGGGGGGTGCCAACTTCAGGAACTGGTAAAACGACGAGTCAATGCTTACAACCTTGGGATTAGCCTGAGTGTTGGATGGAGCTGACTGACCCTCACAATAGTCACTGAAACGTGGAGAACGAACCTTCTTTCCATTACTAGTGGTCTGGGCAGAATCTGCATCTCTTTCATCATCCCTACTCCCCAAAATGTTATTTTTTTGATGTTGTTGCTGTATTTTTTGTTGTTGTTGATGGAATTGTTCATCTAACCACTCAAGAGTGTGTTGATGTGGGCATCGCCAGGAGACGAGAGCCTCCCCCCCCCACAGTGCCACATTCACACACTTTTTGTCCCTTCGTCTCGCCCATTGCCCCATCGTCCATGCCTTCATGGCATCCACCAGCGACATCTTTGATGTGCCCTTGAGTATGTTGGGACTGAGAAATGTTATGTTGAGATGGTTGCTGTTGTCCATTGTCACTGCCCCGGGGCACAAACCCAGCCTCTAGACAACTGCCTGAGTGACAGTTTCTTGGGTTGGAAGAGGACTGTGTGTCAGGTCCAACATGCGCCATGTTCAGATGATTGATGAGCCGCTTAGTACTGGGGTCCTGAAATTTTTTTAGGTTGTTACAATCAGACCATTATTAAATTAGTCTATAAACATCCAAACTAAAAAAAAAAAAAAAAAAACTATGATCATTGAGAAACAATATTCATTGCTGGTAAATTTTACATTGTAATTTTTACATCCCTAGGCATTCCATAAAATTAAATTTTAGACAATTATTCATCCAAAAAATTACAAAAATTACACACACACAAAAAAAAAACAAAAAAAAAACAAAACAAATTAATACTATAACCCTTAAGAAGGAACGACGAGAATACGACTTCACTCACTATACTGAATGGATTTCTTCAAGGATTTAAACACATGTTGTCACTGGGCGTGAACTACGAGGTAGACTGAGGGAGTAAGGAGCTATCACATCCTTTTTATTCATTGAGGACAATCTAGTGGCCAGCGACGAAGAGCTCAGGTCTCGAAGCTCCGGCGAGTATTATGTTATCCGATACTGTATATAATATTTGGCCCAATGGACTTCAGGGAGCAATTGAGTTAACACACCATAACGCCAACACCAATATTTATGTGAAATGTCATTACTTACTTGATCAATGAGAGGGACCCCTCATCAGAGTATTCCGAGGAGGAATCTTCAGATGAATCTTCAGATGATTCTTCAGATGATTCTTCAGATGAATCTTCAGATGAATCTTCAGATGAATCTTCATCGTCTCGGTTCACCATTCCAAACCTACTTCTGATGGCATTTTTCTTTCTTTTCTTGAAGGGTGGGTTAAGATCATTATCATCTGATAATGTCTTTTTGATGTTGGTGTTTTTTTTTGGGGGGGAAAGGTCTGGGGTAGATTGAGTTAAGGGAAACTCATTTGGGTCGATTTTGTTCAGAGTGAACAATGACATGCTAATTTTGGGAAGGGAACTATCCATACGGATACCATTCCATATGTTTAATATGTGAAGGGGATCGAGGTCTTTGCCACATATGACAAGCTCACCTTGTACAATGGAGGACATTTACTCATTAAAACGTTTGGAGTTAGTAGAATTAAAAAAGGGAATGGGACTGGACTCAGCATAAAGACGTACACCCAGACAGGCACCGGCTCTATCAACGAGACGAATTGAGTCTTGTCTGATCTCTCTGTTGGTGTGAAGCTCTTTATATAAAAATGGTCCAAGTTGTTATTTTTGGGGCCTCAGAATACCACCGGATGCACACACATACACAGACACACACACACACACACACACACACACACACACACTCAATAATATTTTTATTATGGCTTTTAATTTAACCAAGCTGTAGAAAGAGACCAATATATATAAAAACAATTACTTATGCCTAGTGTATAAAAAGAATAAAGTTGCTTCTTGAAGAGAAAGAGGAACAGACTGACAATTAAAAATATCAAAGCTAAACATAAAATTAATATATCCCTTTTAGAATTTGAAATTAAATTTTCTACTTCTTGTAATTCCAAATCTGCAGTTTGAATGGGATAATGTTTATATTTAGCTTCATTAATGATATAATTACTCATATCTATCACTTTAGAATCTCTATCATAGGTTTTAGAATTAATCTTGTGAGTAATTGCTTGACCAAGGCTGTTTACATCAAACTGACTAAGCAGGCTTAAAATCATCTTGTTCTCTTCTAAAGAATTTGTGGTAGTTCCATCCATACCAATTATGTTTATACATTGGGGATAAATGCGTATTATTTCATTTATGGCAGATAAATATATCATATCTGGTGTTATTTGTGGTGTGGTTATAGACTGTGGAGGCCCCAATTTAATATATTGTCCAAAGTTTATATCTTGTTCTAACAATTGATTAATTATTTTATGGCGAAGGTTTTCTAATGCAGCATGAGTTATTTCATTATTGTACCCACCAATATTACCTATTGATAAATATAATTCTAATGGTAACAACACTAATCCCACAGATAAAACAAGGGATAAAGACGAAGATAAAACGGATAAAAGCCGTATTGAAAATTGAATGCTCATTTCAACCATAGATGATCGAATGATCATCGCCAAAAGTTGAATAATCATTTGTTGAGATGAAGCTTCTACCATAATTACAGATAATAATTCTTGAAGAGCATCATGAAGAATGTTTTCGGAGAAATATTTTAACAGTCTTGAAATTATCTTAGGCACTCGAGTTGTAACTTCAATTTCGGTTATAGTAATAGCCTCATCTTTTATTAACGATAATAAATCGGAAAACTCAGATTCTAAACGTGTTATTATAACATCTATGAAATTAGTAGTTGTAGTAGTATACTGTTCAATAAATGATACATTTTCGGAGGATACTACTATATCCGCTTCGTCAACAAATTGTTCTTTTTCGAGTATTGACTGTGGAACAACTGTTTCAATATAACCTCTGTCAACATCCATATAATTTTGTTTGTTCAATTTATCCATAAGAATCATACTCATTCCTGATGTTGGATTAAGTAAGTCCACTAATTCACCATCGGTTAATTGGTTGATAACTTGATTGCCAAATATAAAACCTAATATCTGGCGGTGGACATGACTATGGCATTGATCTGACTGGCTATCGTAGTATTTATGAAAGAATTTACAATAGATTGAGTTAAAGTTTATATTCTGTTGCTGAATATTCCATGTCAATGGTGGAGCATCGATTAAGCCAGCAACAGCTTTTCTCAGTTGATATGTATTTGTATTCTTGGCATAGGCAATGGGGTTCTTTTGATAAGATTGTAAATCGTTTTCATTAGAAGGACTCCATCGACTTGAAGGTCTTAGAGCCAATGTTTTAAGTGCAGACAACTGTACACCACAATAATTTTCGTTAGATTCCTTGACATTAATCGACCAAGTTTCAACGGGAATAGGTTTCGAGAAATAATGATTGTCTGTTTCTGTATTGTTTAGAATAGATTTTAAATCATTACCAAATCTTTCTTGAAGAAATTCAAGGACCTCATTATGAACAGCATAACATGCTTCACTACAGGCATATTCACGTTCGTTTATTAAAATAGCTGATCCAGATCCGGGCTGACAAGCAGTTTTTACATCATAATAACATTTTAGCATGTTACAACCTAGCGTTGTGAATTTAACTTCAAAGTCGTTAGGATTTTCATCTAAGAAAGCTTTGGGGAAATTGGGAGGAATATTTTTCCATGGTATATTCTTAATGATAATATTTTTAAAATACTTACTTCCATTTCTTTGTTGAAGAATCTCCATTGTTTTTCGTTGTGATATACGATGTACTATGTAAGTTGCAATTGCAATATCAGAGACAGTAACAGTTTTCATTACGAAAATGTTAAGAGTATTTATTTATTTTTTTAATATTGATCAATATAATAAAGAAATTTGAGAATTCATTTACCAGAATACTGAGAGGAATCATGGTGGAAGCTGGAGTAAATGGTGATGCTGAAAGTTGGAATAGTGGTGGTGGTTGTGAAGAATATGGGTGTCATCGAAATGATTATTATTATCAACCAACCATTCCACAAATACCATTACAAACAACTCAATATATGATTGTACCTTATTATATGACTTCAGTGCCACATTCAATTTATGTAATTCCACCTTCTTCATGTTACGTTTATGATTTTCCTTCAAAATATTTTTATCAATTAGCACCACCACCACCACCACCACCACCGCCACCACCACTACCACCACCACCACCACCACCACAACCACCGCTACCACAATCATCAGAAATTTATTCCCATTACAGTGTTGAAGTTCAATATAAAATTTCCTTTTTAGAAAAGGAAAAAGAAAATTTAAAATCATGGAAAATTTTACGAAATATTGATGGACATATAACAGAGGTCCCCTGGGGTATATCCTTCATATACATTGCATATGAATATGGTGGGTTACCTCGAGAATTATTTATGAAATATGTTAATGAATGTTGCAATGGTAGTTAAACATTTTCTTTGCAAATAAGCTCAGTGAGTAAATATTGTATATTATTACATCAATGCACCATACACTACACCACCCATTAGTGCACTCATATGTCGCTATTTGATCACCATTATCAATGGGCCTAACATTATTATTAATAATAAAATTAAAAGTATAACCCAGCCAATATTTTTAATTGATTCAATATAAATTGCCATATATCAGATTGCCCAATGCCTTGAATCACTTCACCAATACCATCTCCTAAAATTTCGGCAATATTTCTTAAAATTGTTCCCTGTTCACATTTATATATATAAAATATTTCTTTATTTTCTAAATTAGAAATAGGTTCATAACCCTTGACAAATTGTGAAAGATAATTGTAGTTATGGGGACAACATATTCCCTTACAGCCCAAATTTAATATGTTTTGGGTTTCTGCAGAATTTGGAATATCATATTGACAGTTCCAGACTTTTTTTATTGAACAATGGATGAGTATTATCATTTAGTATGTCATAGTTAATATAATCAACCCGATTGATAGGGAATTTACAAAATCTGGTCAAATATACTTCTTTTTTAGGGAATGTCCTTTTCCAACATGGTATCTAAAACAACCACTGTTCTTCCGATTGTATTTGTTCAAATATTCAAGAAAAGCAACACCTACACCTAATAATATCGCAGATTTCAATATCAAACTTTTATGTTTACCAGCCCATTTGGTCATAGTGTTAAAAATTTTAGTTAATTTGGAATCAGTTGGTGAAGGATTACTTTCTAAATATTCAAGAAATTGAGTTTCGTTTTCAAACCCAAGATCTTGGGCAAGTTTATTTACATTGTTAATGTGTTCTTCATAGAGTTTAAATGGGTATTTTTTTAACATATGTTGTTTAAGAGCTTTGTTTTCTATAATATTTAGAATAGGGGATTCTACATCACCATGCAAAATATTTTTCATAATTTTATTAAAATCATTTTGGGATTTAAAATTTAGGTTTTCATTGATAGAATTAATAAAAGATTTGGCTGGGTGATGAAGATTTGACAATTTAATGTTTTCTGTCAAATCTGTCAGATACTTATTTGTATTTAAAAAAAGATTTATTTTCATCAACCAAACTTTGGGTGATGTGAATAAAAGGCTGAAGACCATGGTCAATTTCTTTTATCATCAATTCTGTCATGAGCTATTCTTTCTTTTTTAAATAAGTATTAAAAAAGAGTTAATTTTACTGTTTAAAAACAAATAAGTGTTTGGTATGTGAGTCGTGGTAACTGTGCGGCCGGTCTGCTGTGATTGGCTTGATGGAGCACCAATCACGGGTGAAGTGGGCGGAGCCAACGAGAGGATTTTCACTAGTGTGTGTGTGTGTCTTTGTGTCTTTGTGTGTGTGTCTTTGTGTGTGTCTTTGTGTGTGTGTGTGTGTGTCTTTGTGTGTGTGTGTGTGTGTAAGAATGAGTATGTGTGTGTGTGTGTGTGTGTGTGTGTGTGTGTGTGTGTGTGTGTGTGTGTGTGTGTGTGTCTTTGTGTGTGTCTTTGTGTGTGTGTCTTTGTGTCTTTGTGTGTGTGTGTGTGTGTAAGAATGAGTATGTGTGTGTGTGTGTGTGTGTGTGTGTATTTGTGAGAATGTGTGTGTGATTCCTGTGTGAGAATACGTTTTATGTGTCAGAATATATGTGTGTGTGTGTGTGTATGATTCCTATGTGAGAGTACGTTTTATGTGTCAGAATATGTGTGTGTGTGTGTGTGTGTGTGTGTGTGTGTGTGTGTGTGTGTGTGTGTGTGTGTGTGTGTGTGTGTGTGTGTGTGTGTGTGTGTGTGTGTGTGTGTGTGTGTGTGTGTCTTTGTGTGCGTGTGTGATTCCTGTGTGAGAATGCGTTTTGTGTGTCAGAATGTGTGTGTGTGTGTGTGTGTGTGTGTGTGTGTGTGTGTGTGTGTGTGTGTGTGTGTGTGTGTGTGTGTGTGTGTCTTTGTGTGTGTCTTTGTGTGTGTGTCTTTGTGTCTTTGTGTGTGTGTGTGTGTGTAAGAATGAGTGTGTGTGTGTGTGTGTGTGTGTGTGTGTGTGTGTGGTGTGTGTGTGTGTGTGTGTGTGTGTGTATTTGTGAGAATGTGTGTGTGATTCCTGTGTGTATGATTCCTATGTGAGAGTACGTTTTATGTGTCAGAATATATGTGTGTGTGTGTGTGTGTGTGTGTGTGTGTGTGTGTGTGTGTGTGTGTGTGTGTGTGTGTGTGTACTCACCTAGTTGTGTTTGTGGGGTTCAGCTCTGGCTCTTTGGCCCTGCCTCTCAACCGTCAATCAACAGGTGTACAGATTCATGAGCCTATCGGGCTCTGTCATAAATGTGGTGATTATGTCCCTCCCCCCTAGCTCTTCTGTCTTCCAGCGAAGTGAGGTTTAATTCCCGTAGTCTCTCCTCGTAGCTCATACCTCTCAGCTCGATTACTAGTCTGGTGGCAAACCTTTGAACCTTTTCCAGTTTAGTCTTATCCTTGACTAGATATGGACTCCATGCTGGGGCTGCATACTCCAGGATTGTCGCAAACATTGAGAGAAATGAATCGATACCCTCTGGGAGAGCCTTGTGGGACTCCACTGGTGACTTCACGCCAATCGGAGGTCTCACCCCTCACCGTAACTCTCTGCTTCCTATTGCTTATATACTCCCTTATCCACTGAAGCACCTTACCAGCTACACCTGCCTGTCTCTCCAGCTTATGTACCAGCCTCTTATGTGGTACTGTGTCAAAGCTTTCCGACAATCCAAGAAAATGCAAGTCCGCACAGCCCTCTCTTTCTTGCTTAATCTGTGTCACCTGATCGTAGAATTCTATCAAGCCTGTAAGGCAAGATTTACCCTCCCTGAATCCATGTTGGCGATTTGTCCCTTCTCTCCAGATGTGTTACCAGTTTTTTTCTCACGATCTTCTCCATCACCTTGCATGGTATACAAGTCAAGGACACTGGCCTGTTGTTCAGTGCCTCTTGTCTGTCGCCCTTTTTGTATATTGGGACCACATTCGCCGTCTTCCATATTTCTGGTAGGTCTCCCGTCTCTAGTGACTTACTATACACTATGGAGAGTGGCAGGCAAAGTGCCTCTGCACACTCTTTCAGTACCCATGGTGAGATCCCATCTGGACCAACAGCCTTTCTAACATCCAGATCCAGCAGGTGTCTCTTGACCTCCTCTCTCGTAATTTCGAACTCCTCCAAGGCCGCCTGTTTACCTCCCTTTCTCCTAGCACAGTGACCTCACCCTGTTCTATTGTGAAGACCACCTGGAACCTCTTGTGTGTCTTTGTGTCTTTGTGTGTGTGTGTGTGTGTGTGTCTTTGTGTGTCTTTTGTGTGTCTTTGTGTGTGTAAGTGTGTGTGTCTGTGTGTCTTTGGTGTGTGTGTGTCTTTGTGTCTTTGTGTGTGTGTGTAAGTGTGTGTGTCTTTATGTGTGTGTGTGTGTGTGTCTTTATGTGTGTGACTTTGTATGTGTGTGACTTTGTATGTGTGTGTCTTGTGTGTGTGTGTGTGTGTGTGTGTGTGTGTGTGTGTGTGTGTGTTTGTGTGTGTGTGTGTGTCAGAATGTGTGTGTGTTGTTTGTGTGTGTGTGTGTCTTTGTGGTAGACTCATGATCACCGATCATCCCACCAGACTCCATCATATTCTCTCAGCCCGAAGCCGTGCACCATGGTATGTTGAACAAATATATTCCTCCTCTTCCTCTCCAGCATCATCAATCTCTTCCACTACCTCCTCCATATCTTGATCCACTTGATCTTCCAACGCCTGATCCGCTTCAGCCTCCACATCCTCCAAACCTCCCTCCTACATCTCATCCAACGCCTTCCTCTTTTTAATATAATCCCATTGTTATAAATATAATAATTTTTGTACTGATTGTGCCCAAATATATTTATGTCCGCTTTGTTGTGGAAGATAAGCTATCACTTTAGTTATTTGATAATCGGGTAAAAGTTGTAAATTAAATTTTGCAAGTCTTGTATTGATATAATCATTTTATTTTCTTTAATTATACTAAATTCTTGTAATAACTCACAATGCATATGCCATGCAGTGGATAATGATATATGTTTTTCTTTCGGACCAATTTTTATCTTTTTCAAAATATTTAATAAGATCCTCAATGATAAGCTCATCATATTTAATTACATCATCATACAATTACATATCAATAGTTTTAAGAGTTTTTTATTTGCTTTTAATACTTTTTGATAATTTATACAATTTTAATAATATACTCCCTTAATGACTTTCTTTTAAACTTTGGGTAATATCTCTTACCCCATCTAAAAGAAACAACATTAATACACAACCTCGTTGATAAAAGTAGCATTTTGGTTTTTTCAAATTTAAAAGGGGAATGAGTTCTAGAATACACTGAAGTGAAAAAATCCTGATCATCCTCTTCATATAAAAAATTTTGATTATGAATTTGCGTGAAAAATCTTCATACCAGACAAATTTATTATCAGCTGTTAGTCCTGACATGTCATAAATTTTATGATATATTAATTGACTTCTGCTAAGATTGTTTGGATAAGTAAAAGTAATATGAGAATCATCGATATTATTATTATAATATAATTTATCAGCTATAAATAATTGTCTTGTTAGATTAAATCTCAGGGGAAAATAATATAATCCAGGGTTTTTTTAATGTTAAACTTCTCATTATTTATATGTTCGATTTGTATGTTAATTGAAAGTTTATCCTTTTTATTCATCTTTTTTTTATACAAAAACATATACACCCACAAATTCACACTCAAACATAAAAAACACACACCCAAAACACACACATAAAGACACACACACTTACACACACACATACACAAAGACACACGCACATACACACACACTTACACACACACACAAAGACACAAAGACACACACACACACACAAAGACACAAACACTTACACACACAAAGACACACAAAGACACACACACACACACTTACACACACACACTTACACACACAAAGACACACACACACACACCACACACACAAGACACAACACACACACACACACACACAAAGACACACACACACACTCACACACACAAAGACACACACACACACACACACACACACACAAAGACACACACCCACACACACACAACAACACACAAAGACACACACACACACAAAGACACACACACACACACACAAAGACACACACACACAACACACAAAGACACCAAGACACACACACTTACACACACAAAGACACACACACGCACACGCAGACACACACACACACACACAAAGACACACAAAGACACACACACACACACAAAGACACACACACTTACACACACAAAGACACACACACACACACAAAGACACACAAAGACACCAAGACACACACACACACAAAGACACACAAAGACACCAAGACACACACACTTACACACACAAAGACACACACACACGCACACGCAGACACACACAACACACACAAAGACACACACAAAGACACACACACGCACACACAGACACACACACACACACACAAAGACACAAAGACACAAAGACACACACACTTAAACACACATAAAGACACACACACAACGACGCACACACACACAACGACACACACACACTTACACACACACACACACTTACACACACATAAAGACACACACACACACACAAAGACACACACACACACACAAAGACACACACAAAGACACAAAGACACACACACACAAGACACACACAAAGACACAAAGACACACACACACAAAGACACACACACACAAAGACACACACACACAGACACAAAGACCACACAAAGACACACACACACAAAGACACAAGACACACACACACACAAAGACACACACACACACAAAGACACACACACACAAAGACACAAAGACACACACACACAAAGACACACACACACAAAGACACACACACACACACACACACACACACAAGACACAAAGACACACACACACACACACACACACACACACACACACAACCCACAGACACAGGAATCCCAAAAGTTCACCAAAACTCTTATTATACTCACTTTACATTTTTTTCTTAAACTAGTTGGGAGAGGTACAGTCTTTGATATGATTGGGAACGGCATTCAACATTTTAAGACCCTTGATTTGAAGAGCAGCATTTCTGGTTTGATTAAGTCGAACTCTTGGGAACCGAATGATATCTAGGGGCAGTGTAACAGCACATCATTCTTTTTTTTTTTTTTTTAGATATGGTATCTCATCCATAAAAATATTTTGTGGAAAAAAATGGGGTTGACCACCAGCCTGTGGTCAGTGGGGACCCTGTGGTGGACCATAAGCCGGTGGTGGACCATTCATTGGCTTATTAGGCAAATCAGATCTTGAATAGTTTCCCAAATAAGACATCAAATTTTATTTATAACTCCAAATTTTGTATTGGTTATTTTTAATTAAGGCAAAAAAAAAGAAGAGAATCAATTAATTCTTTATGGATTTATATATTTTTCCAAATTTTATTGCAAAATAAAACTTATAAACCTTTCTATATAATATAAAATTTTTGATGTTTAAGTTTTGTTAATTTTATAAACATAATTTTATTTATCATAGATATTAAATATATAATATTATTAATTTTATGTATAATTTTTTATTTATATTTAAAATAAAAAAAACAAAATATACATTTTGATTAAAATATTCATAGTTACTTTATAATTTGAGATAAAATTTAAGAAAACTGAAATAATATTTTCCCCTTTATAGTTAAATTCGATATTTTATATAAAAATAAA